>NC_142734.1:10398862-10561362 GCF_051943395.1 Hippocampus bargibanti
CAGCTGCTGATGGATGGGACTCACCCAGGATGGCTAACCGAAGGGCGAACAATCCTGATCATGAAGGATTCCTCAAAGGGTGCAGTTCCTTCCAACTATCGGCCAATAACCTGTCTCTCCACAACATGGAAGCTCATGTCAGGCATCATTGCGGCTAAGATAAGTGGACACATGGATCAATACATGAGCAAAGCACAGAAAGGCATTAGTAGAGATACTAGAGGTGCCAAACATCAGCTGCTGGTTGACAGAACAGTCGCTCAAGACTGCAGGTCCCGACATACCAACCTGTGCACAGCCTGGATTGATTACAAGAAAGCATATGACTCGATGCCACACACATGGATCAATGAATGCTTGGAGTTGTATAAGGTCAACAGGACCCTGAGAGCCTTCGTTGCAAACTCGATGAGGATGTGGAAAACCACACTTGAAGCCAATGGCAAGCCACTAACGCAAGTGTCCATCAAATGTGGCATATACCAAGGTGATGCACTCTCCCCACTGCTGTTCTGCATAGGACTGAACCCCCTCAGCCAGATAATCGCCAAGACAGGCTATGGATACCGCCTCAGAAATGGAGCTACGATCAGTCACCTCCTCTACATGGATGATATCAAGCTGTATGCTAAGAGCGAAAGGGACATAGACTCCCTGATCCACACAACCAGGATCTACAGCAGTGATATCGGAATGTCATTCGGGCTGGAGAAATGTAGTCGGATGGTGACTAAGAGGGGCAAGGTAGTTCACACTGAAGGGGTCTCACTCCCTGAAGGAACAATAGCAGACATTGAAAACAGCTACAAGTACCTCGGTATACCACAGGCCAATGGCAACCTCGAATTAGCAACAAGGAAAGCGGCTACGACCAAATACCTCCAGCGGGTGAGGCAAGTCCTCAGAAGCCAGCTCAATGGCAAGAACAAGACCCGGGCAATAAACAGCTATGCCCTGCCAGTGATCAGATACCCTGCAGGAATAATAAGGTGGCCAAAGGAAGAGATTCAGACCACGGATGTTAAGACCCGAAAACTCCTCACCATGCACGGAGGGTTCCATCCCAAGTCCAGCACCCTGAGACTGTACACAAGCCGTAAGGAAGGAGGCCGGGGACTAGTGAGTGTGAGAGCCACTGTCCAGGATGAAACATCCAAGCTCCATGAATACATCAAAGAGAAGGCTCCAACGGATGATGTACTCAGAGAATGTCTCAGTCAATGGGGAACAGAGGATGAGGTGCTGGAAGAGGGACAATCATGGGAGGAAAAGCCCCTACACGGGATGTACCACCGAACCATAGCAGAAGTGGCTGATCTCAAGAAGTCCTATCAGTGGCTAGAGAGGGCTGGCCTAAAGGACAGCACAGAGGCACTCATCCTGGCTGCCCAAGAACAGGCCCTGAACACCAGAGCCATAGAGGCAAGGATATACCACACCAGACAAGACCCAAGGTGTAGGTTGTGCAAAGAGGCACCTGAGACAATCCAACACGTAACTGCAGGGTGTAAGATGCTGGCAGGGAAAGCCTACGTGGAGCGCCATAACCAGGTGGCTGGCATAGTCTACCGAAACATCTGTGCGGAGTATGGACTGGAAACCCCAAGGTCAAAATGGGAAACACCTCCCAAGGTGGTGGAGAATGACCGAGCAAAAATCCTGTGGGACTTCCAGATACAGACTGACAAGATGGTAATGGCCAACCAACCAGATATCGTGGTCATAGATAAAGGGGGAAGGAAAGCCGTTGTCGTGGATGTAGCGGTCCCGAGTGATGGGAACATCAGAAAGAAGGAACATGAGAAAATCGAGAAATACCAAGGGCTCAGAGAGGAGCTGGAGAGAGCCTGGAAGGTAAAGGTGACAGTCGTGCCTGTGGTGGTCGGAGCACTTGGGGCAGTGACCCCCAAACTCGACGAGTGGTTGCAACAGATCCCGGGAACAACATCGGATATCTCGGTCCAGAAAAGCGCAGTGCTGGGAACAGCACGGATACTCCGCAGAACCCTCAAGCTTCCTGGCCTCTGGTAGAGGACCCGAGCTGAAATTCGGACAGACACCACCCATGGTGGGTGAGACGAGGATTTTTTTTTATATATATATATATATATATATATATATATATATATATATATATCCGGATGTGTGGCTGTCCACGAGGGACCTTCGGCTGGCAGGGTCTTCAGCCAAGCTGGGCCCACGCTTTACGGGTCCCTTCCCCATCGAGGCCATCCTCAGCCCGGTCTCGGTGAGGCTCCGGCTGCCACCCACCATGAGGATCCACCCCGTCTTTCACGTTTCCCTCCTCAAGCCAGTGGAAACCAGCTCCTTAGCCCCCACGCCCACCCCCCCCCCCCCACCTCCCCCCCGGATGTTGGCCGACGGACCGGTCTACACCGTGCGGGAGATACTGGACTCCAGGCGCATGGGCAGAGGAGTGCAGTACCTGGTCGACTGGGAGGGTTATGGACCGGAGGAACGACAGTGGGTCCCACGGGCCTGGATCCTCGACCCATCTCTCATCCGGGCGTTCCATGCGGCTCACCCTTCCAAACCTGGTGGGCCGCCAAGAGGCGTCCGTTGAGGGGGGGGCACTGTCACATCTCGTCGCCGTCCTGGGCGCGCCCCGCCCATCCTGTCATCTCCTCCGCTGCTCCCTGGAGACGGCCCCTCCTATCATCACGCACCTGGGTTCCCACAGCTGTTTGTCATTCCCGTGATTGTGCCTTCTGACTATATCTGCCGATTGCGCTATTCAGTCTCCGTCGGAATATTTCGGAAGTCACCCCCACTACTACCTTGCTGTCAGGTTCGCTATTTCTTCCATTGCCTTTACGCACATTCCCCAATTTATGAGTTTGTTGTTTTGCATGCGTGTCTCAGTAAAAGACTTTACCCTGATCTCTGTCTCGCCGTTGCATTTCGGATCCAAGCCTTCCCTCCTTCCCTCGCCACTCGAGCCCGGCGTCCTTGCCTCGAGTAACGTAACATAATATTCCGACCACCCATGGATCCCGCCGGCGAAGACAGATTCCTCACCGCCCTCTCCATGCAAGCGGAGCGTTCGAGCCAGATGCCGCAAGCCATCACGGAACTCCGCCAGATCACCACCTCGCTGGCTCAACGATTCGAGACGGTCGAGGAACGTCTGGCAGCCCTCACAATTCGGTCCTCCCCGTCCGCGGGTGGGCACCCGCTCCCGCTACCCAACCCCTCTCGCTACGCAGGCGAAACCGGGCGTTGCGTGCAATTTCTCATGCAATGCGCGCTCGTGTTTGAACAACTGCCGCAAGCCTACGCTAGCGATGAGGCTAAGGTAGCTTTTATCACCAGCCTGCTCAGGGGAGACGCCGAGACGTGGGTGCTGGCCATCCGGGAGTCTCGACCGGAGCTGTGCACCTCCTACCCGGACTTCGTGGCAGAGATTCGCCGGGTATTCCACCATCCGGTCACGGAAGTTGAGGTAGAAGGAAGACTCCTCGACTGCGTCCAGGGGTCCCGCTCGGCTGCAGAGTACTCCGTCGCCTTCCGGATTCAGGCCGCTGGCAGCGGCTACGACGACGGAGCGTTGAGGGGGGTGTTTCGTCGCGGGCTTAACTCCGATCTCAAGGACGAACTGGCTACACGCGACTCTGGCACCACCTTCGACGACTTGGTCGACATAGTCATCGGCCTTGATCACCGCCTTCAGGAGCGACGGAGGGAGCTGAGCGGTCGGCGGCCCGACGAGCCACGAACCCGGTCGTTGAGAACCAACCCCGGCAGCGAGCGCGTGCGACGTCGGGAGATTTCCCCCGAACCCATGCTGATCGGTGGGGGGAACGACCGCATCGAACCCGGGGCTCGCCGCACCCAAGGCCCCCAACCAAAGACCTCCGGCACATGTAAGTTCCTGTCTAAGAAACGACGCGGGAGGCAAGACCCCCTACCCCCGTAACGCGATTGGAGCTGGAAAGTGAATTGACTGGGCCTTCCAGCTCCCAAACAGTGCGGGCATTAGTGGACTCGGGGGCCGACGGGTGCATTATCGATCCCGAGTTGGCAGACTCATTGGGCTGCCAACTTATCGACCTCCTGCCCCCCAAGGAGTTCGTGGACCTGGACGGAGGACTATTAGCGCGAGTCACGCACATCACGGCCCCGCTCAAACTTCGGGTAGCGGGGAACCATGTGGTGCACCGCCAATTTTTAGTCATGCCCTCCCGGAATGCGCCGTTGGTATTGGGTCTTCCCTGGCTCAATACCCACGACCCATCCATCTCCTGGGAGGGTCCCACCATTCAGGGCTGGAGCCCCTACTGCTACGCCAACTGCCTACGGTCGGCTACGGCAGGGCAAGATCCCTCCCGCGTTGGCCCGCCCGAGGCCATCTGCCTCAAGGGCGTGCCACAATGTTACCATGACCTGCGGGAGGTGTTCAGCAAGGACAGAGCCCAATCCCTGCCACCCCACCGACCGTATGACTGTGCCATTGACTTGCAGCCAGGGGCTCCATTACCGGACTCCAGACTTTACCACATTTCACAACCGGAACGAGAAGCCCTGAGCACTTACATAGACTCCTCTCTAGCGGCGGGACTCATTCGCCCGTCGCGTTCCCCGCTGGGCGCAGGGTTTTTCTTTATCGAGAAGAAGGACGGATCCCTGCGCCCATGTGTTGACTACCGGGGTCTGAACGACATCACCATCCGGAACAGATACCCTCTCCCCCTCATGGATTCGGCCTTCGCGCCCCTTCAGTCCGCCACCATGTTTTCTAAATTAGACCTTCGCAGCGCTTACCATTTGGTCCGGATCCATGAGGGGGATGAATGGAAAACAGCATTCAAGACCCCTTTAGGGCACTTCGAATACCTGGTGATGCCGTTCGGGCTCACGAACGCGCCCGCCGTTTTCCAAAATCTGATTAATGATGTGCTCAGGGACTTCCTCAATGTTTTCGTTTTTGTTTACCTTGATGACATTCTTATTTTTTCCCGCTCTGCAGAAGAACATCGGCAACACGTCCGACGGGTCCTGGCGCGGCTCCTGCAAAACCGGCTCTACGTGAAGGCAGAGAAGTGCGACTTCCATGTCCGCTCTCTGTCGTTCCTGGGGTTTGTCGTGGAGCAGGGGCAGCTCAGGGCCGACCCCGCCAAAACCAAAGCGGTGGTGGAATGGCCGACCCCAAAGACGCGCAAGCAGCTTCAGCGGTTTTTGGGGTTTGCCAACTTCTACCGCCGCTTCATTCGCGGGTATAGTCAGAAGGCACTTCCCCTCACTAACCTCACATCCACCAAGCTCCCTTTCAGGTGGGCTCCCGAGGCTGAGGGGGCATTCAACCGCCTCCGTCGTGCCTTCACCAAACCCCCTGTCATGCGTCATCCCGACCCCGAGCTCCCGTTCACGGTCGAGGTTGACGCATCAGAGTCCGTAGTAGGTTGCGTCCTTTCCCAGCGCTCTCCCACCGACCAGAAGCTACGCCCATGCGCCTTCTTCTCCCGCCGGCTCAGCCCCGCCGAGGCCAATTATGACGTCGGCAATCGGGAACTGCTGGCGGTCGTCCTGGCCCTGCAGGAATGGAGACACTGGCTTGAGGGAGCGAAACACCCCTTCACCGTCTACACGGATCACAAGAATCTGGCGGCCATCCGGTCTGCCAAGAGACTTAACTCGCGACAGGCCCGATGGTCACTCTTCCTCACCCGGTTTAACTTTTCTCTCACCTACTGCCCAGGGTCACAGAACACCAAGCCCGATGCCCTATCCCGCATCCATGAGCCGGCAGAGAGGGAGGAGACCACCACCAACATCTTGCCGGCCCAACGCATCCTGGGTGCCCTGAGGTGGGAGGTTGAGAGAAAAGTTCAGCAAGCCCTGGGGACGACCCCCATCCCCAGGGGCTGTCCTAAGGATCGCCTGTTCGTCCCCGCCCCTCTTCGCACGGAGGTGCTCGTCTGGGGGCACACCTCCAAGATAGCTTGTCACCCGGGGGTCAACAGGACGATCCAACTCATCGCCCAACGGTTCTAGTGGCCGGGGTTCCGAAGGGACATCACCAGCTTCGTGAAAGCCTGCCCGACCTGTGCTTGTGGGAAAGCTTCCCACCAGCCCCCGGCCGGACTCCTCCAGCCGCTACCGGTGCCGTCCAGACCCTGGTCTCACATCTCCGTCGACTTCGTGACAGGCCTCCCGCCCTCCCGTGGCAAGACGGTCGTCCTCACCGTTGTGGACCGATTCTCCAAGTCGGCCCACTTCGTCCCGTTAACCAGGTTGCCGTCCGCCATCGAGACGGCTCAACTCCTGGTTAACCACGTCGTCCGTCTCCACGGGATTCCGACGGACATCGTGTCGGACCGGGGACCGCAGTTCGTGTCCAAGGTATGGAAGCGTTTCTGTCGGTCCCTAGGGGCGTCGGCGAGCCTGTCATCTGGATACCATCCCCAGACAAACGGACAGACGGAGAGGAAGAACCAGGACCTGGAGGCGGCCCTCCGGTGCGTGTGCCTCCACAACCCGGCGTCGTGGGCCCTGCACCTTCCCTGGGTGGAGTACGCCCACAACTCCCTGGTCTCCGCAGCCACAGGTCGGTCCCCATTCATGTCCGCCTGTGGCTATCAGCCGCCCTTGTTCCCCACACAGGAGGGCCAGGTGGAGGTCCCGTCTATTGAACATCACCTCAGACGGGCCCACCGAGTCTGGAAGGAGACCAGGGAAGCCCTAACACGCACCGCATCCCGGAACCAGCGGTTGGCGGACCGTCATCGGAGACAGGCACCCAACTACCAGGTCGGGCAGGATGTGTGGCTGTCCACGAGGGACCTTCGGCTGGCAGGGTCTTCAGCCAAGCTGGGCCCACGCTTTACGGGTCCCTTCCCCATCGAGGCCATCCTCAGCCCGGTCTCGGTGAGGCTCCGGCTGCCACCCACCATGAGGATCCACCCCGTCTTTCACGTTTCCCTCCTCAAGCCAGTGGAAACCAGCTCCTTAGCCCCCACGCCCACCCCCCCACCTCCCCCCCGGATGTTGGCCGACGGACCGGTCTACACCGTGCGGGAGATACTGGACTCCAGGCGCATGGGCAGAGGAGTGCAGTACCTGGTCGACTGGGAGGGTTATGGACCGGAGGAACGACAGTGGGTCCCACGGGCCTGGATCCTCGACCCATCTCTCATCCGGGCGTTCCATGCGGCTCACCCTTCCAAACCTGGTGGGCCGCCAAGAGGCGTCCGTTGAGGGGGGGGCACTGTCACATCTCGTCGCCGTCCTGGGCGCGCCCCGCCCCTCCTGTCATCTCCTCCGCTGCTCCCTGGAGACGGCCCCTCCTATCATCACGCACCTGGGTTCCCACAGCTGTTTGTCATTCCCGTGATTGTGCCTTCTGACTATATCTGCCGATTGCGCTATTCAGTCTCCGTCGGAATATTTCGGAAGTCACCCCCACTACTACCTTGCTGTCAGGTTCGCTATTTCTTCCATTGCCTTTACGCACATTCCCCAATTTTCCCCAAAATTCCCCAGTTTGTTGTTTTGCATGCGTGTCTCAGTAAAAGACTTTACCCTGATCTCTGTCTCGCCGTTGCATTTTGGATCCAAGCCTTCCCTCCTTCCCTCGCCACTCGAGCCCGGCGTCCTTGCCTCGAGTAACGTAACAATATATATATATATGGGCCCGGTAGTCGAGTGGTTAGCACACCGGCTTCATAGTGCAGAGGTCGCCGGTTCGCGTCCCGGTCCGGCCTCCCTGTGTGGAGTTTGCATGTTCTCCCCGGACCCGCGTGGGTTTTCTCCGGGTCCTCCGGTTTCCTCCCACACTCCAAAAACATGCATGTCAGGCAGATTGACCACTCCAAAATTGTCCCTAGGTGTGAGTGTGAGAGTGACTGTTGTACGTCTTTGTGTGCCCTGCGATTGGCTGGCAACCAATTCAGGGTGTCCCCCGCCTCGTGCCCGAAGACAGCTGAGATAGGCTCCAGCAACCCCCGCGACCCTAATGAGGAATAAGCGGTACAGAAAATGAGATATATATATATATATATATATATATATATATATATATATATATATATATATATATATATATATATATATATATATATATATATATATATATATATATCGGTCGATAGATAGATAGATAGATAGATAGATAGATAGATAGATAGATAGATAGATAGATAGATAGATAGATAGATAGATAGATAGATAGATGTGTGTGTGGGTGTGGGTGTGTGCGCAGCATCCGACTTACGACTGGCGCGACTTACGACCATGTCAGACCCTATTTTTTTCTATGCCTGGCTCCCACACAGCAATCGACCGTGTGATGGCACCGGAGGGGGGACTGTCCACTGACGCCGGCCGCAGATTGCGGCCAGGACGAGAGCCGACACGGGTGGGCGTCGGCGCTCGGCGTGCGAGATCGCCACAACGAGAATGTCACGTCAGGTCCACGCCCGGCGCCGCCGCGTCTTTGAGACTTTCGGGGCGAGGTGGCGGGTCGGGCGCGTCAGAATGTGGCGGTTGAAGTTGCATTAAGCAGTGGTGGTGCCATTTAAGTCCATCTGAGATGGATCGAACAAGCAGCACACTTCGCTACTGGTGACCCAAGTTCATGTTCTACTCACACACGGCAACAAAAACCAGAACACTTGAAACTGGGATCATTAGTTCTTTACAAGCAAGACATGTCCAGGATTATTGACAAGTCTTACTGTAACCATAAGGTAAAGCTCACACGGCCTTGAGGAAGTAATAACTTAAGCCAAAGCCGCAATATATTGTAACTCTGACCAGGTGCTTTTTGAGCATAAACCAAACCAGACCTCAATTTGAGTGTTCACACATCATATAACATAATGGCTTCCAAAGGCTCTTTTAATAAATGTGTGCTTGTTATCTGCACGTCATGTTTTGAAGTGAAATATGACATTCAAATGTGACCCTTTGAATGGTCCCGGCAGCTAATATGCTCCACGAGTATTACACTGATCAAGTGCTCACTCGGGATGAGTTGTGAATGAGAAGGCTCTGAATACTAAGCAGCCAAGTCATCTTTCAAAATAATGAAACAATGACGGAAAGAGCTGCTTTCTGAATGAAGGAGTAAGTTTTATTAAATTTACATTACCGCTGCTATCGCCCGATCAAAATTTCATCTGGAAGCCATGAAGTTCAAATTAATATGAAAATGAAATATTAAGGTAAATAGTGAGCACATTTATCAAATGGGCCTGGTGCTCATGTACTATTTCTGGCACCATGGATAGAGTCGGAGTGCTTTGAAACACATGATACAGCTTTTTACTCCAGTCAAATAACAGAGCGTTTATGAAATGTAAACACTGACAGTTCACCAGGCTACCCTGATCTCATGAATCCCAGATTTACAAGATGCACTGTGCACAATCCAGTGGAGTTTGGAACGTCAGAGGTCATTGACTGCCGCAATATCAGGTCGAACCGGCTGAACTTTGTAATCTTTTGATCATCACACCTTGCAAAAACATGTGATTGAGATCACCAATATACTGTATGTTTATTGACGGCCAAATTCCTGACTAATACTGAATGGAAATACAGTGGAGGACAATGCAGGGCTGGTGAAGACAAACTGAAATATCTACAGTGTATAATGATACAAGATGACATCCGAAAGTACGTATATGTTCAGTATGTGTTCAATGAAAATACATCCATCCATTTTCTATAAAGCTTTTCCTCATGAGGGGCGCGCTGGAGCCTATGCTGGTCATCTTTGGGCAGTCACCCTGCGACACCCCTCAGTGGTTGCCAGCCAATCACAGGGCACACAGAAACAAACAACCATGCACACTCACAATCACACCGAGTCACAATAAAGAGTTTCCATATTTTTGGACTATGGGAGGAAACCGGAGTCCTAACAAAAATATATTTTTATACGAGAATGTTCCCAAGTAAAATATTGAGCAGGACATGCCTTGTTGTCAGAAAATTAGTGGGTGAGTCTCTAGTTGCTCATGAAGGTGCGCCGAGGCATCTATTAGAAAATGCCGTTGGTTTGCTGGAATGCCCGATGAGGCGTAGCGCAGTCTGCCAACGTCCAAAACGTTTTAGGCCAGGCGCGTGCACACCTGTCTACAAAGGCAGGGCCATTAGAGTCTATTCCTATTTGGGGAAGGTCAGAGTTGAGTTTCTAAGTTCACACTTGAGAACTGCAAAGGAAATCTGCTAATAATAAAAACTTCCCTCTCTCCAGGAGCCCAGAATCCAACTCTGGACCTCTGCACTGTGAGCGGATGTGCTAACCAGTTGGCCACTGTGCCACCCATGTTTGTAATGATAATAAAGAAAATGTTTCACATGATTTTAAAGGAGAAAGTATGCAGCAGTGCAATGGACAGGTAAGCATACCATTATGTGTAGTTCATCATCACATATAAGACTCTTTTTTTCGCTAACTTCAACCGGTAAAAAAAAAGCCTATTCAATAAATGTAAATTATGCCTTTCCTAAACACTACCTTTCATCATTTTATCTGCGCTCAGGATCCTGGGCTAACTCCACATGGCACTGGCTTCAGATGCTGCCAGACATTGAATGGGTTCAATTTTAAATGTCAGAGGGAAAACAAACAAAACATTTTTTATGTTGCTCACCCTTCAGTATACAGTACAAAATAATTATGCACATAAAATTGGAAAACTGGCTTTTATACCTGGTATAGGCGTACGGCATATGATTGGCAAAATCAACATAATTGTCCAAATAAGAACCTTTGGGGCGAATCTTTTTGCATGTGTGCATTATGTACATATGTAACCTTTTGGCCTTTGGATGCAGGTATGCTGGTTGTCACTGAGGAGGAATCCTTCTCGGCAGCGACATTCATAGCTTCCCATCATGTTGACACAGATCTGCTGGCATCCGCCGTTCCCCTCCGAACACTCGTCTACATCTGCAGGGAGAGAATCGTTCAAGACACAGTTACAATTACTTCAGGTTCGAACAAAACGTACGCATAGTGCTGCTGGCCAGCGTCTGGAAAACTACTTGTAAACCGCAATCATAATAAGCAAGTCTTTGAACAGAGAGCGATCTAATAAGAAACAGATGAATGTCGTTTTTAAGAGCCTACAGTCACTTCACGAGGCCTTGGCTACTAAAGACAGAGCACAGTTAAATGCCAATATTAGTTTAAGTACAAGCCGTAACATAATGTTTACCAAACACATTAACGTCTTCACATGCATGACGTTAATTTGGATGTCATACTTGGCTGGTTGTAAAATCTTGTACACCAAATTCAAAGGCCCTTTATTGACTTTGCTTTGTAGGCAAAGTTGAGTGTTTCCCAAATGTTCCTGAGCCACAGCACCCATGTTACGGTAGAAAAAAAAAACAATTATGGCAAACAATCAGAACAAATGTGCCAGAAAACGTATAAATCCTAAAATTATTGATCTCTTCTCAGTTTACTCAAATATGCATTTTATCTGGGTGAAATCTAGGCCAAAAGATATATCTCAACCCCTGATTTTTTAATGGGTTGATTTACCGTGTACAGGATGACATATAGGAACTAAATGTAATAATAGTTGCTATTTTATTGGTGGTCCATCAGAATGGTCAAAAGCTGAACCCCTTCTAATCAATATATTTTTCCCTTAACAATCAATCAGAATGCAGAAATAAACTCGACAGAGATTTGTGTTGCCGTTTGTGTGTGAGTGTATTTTGTGCAGCCACTTCCACTTAGTGACATGAGCGCAGCCGTGTAATTAAGAGATACTCTTAAAATGCATCTGTTTCAAAAACAGCTTTTTATCCCCAAACTGGCAGAATGTCATTGCAACACAATATGGTTGAACTGAGTCTCACATTATCCATAATTGGGTAAAACTATATGTGGGTGTGGCCATGGCTCTCATTTTCATCTCAAGTGGTGTTTTTTAATGATTTCTCAAAAACGAATGACTATTATTGAAAATATAAGTTCACGTAATATACATTCTTATTTAAATAATATATATACATTGAGCTTGACAGTAAATAAAAATACAAAAATGACTGTTTGGCCCCAGCGTCCCTTTAAATACTGTCTCCAGGAACGCCAAACTGTCTAGTCTTAATCTGTCTGCAGAGGCCTTGACGAATAGTTATCCGAAATGGCAGCTCACAAAATTTGCACAAAAACTGCCAACTGCAGCATGCCTAATCCATAATGCACATATAGCACAAAGCGCTGGCAAGTGAGAAACCTGATCCACCTGGACTAGAGTACCTGCTGATGACGAGTGTCTGTCAGCCCTATGGTGAAGGAATGTAGTTGGAAGGAAGGAAGCAGAAGTCGAGGTGGAGGGAGACTCTGCGGATGAGTGGGGGGTGTGTGACTAGAGGGCTGGTACAAACAACCAAGTTAATGCACCTCACAGAGGCAGGGCGTTTTCAAAGGTATCGCCTGAGGCTTGGCTCTCCGACAGGACAAGAAACGGTGATGACCACAGGTACACCACTTGCAGCTATGGCATTATGTGACAAAAATACATTTCTCAATATCAAAAATCTTGCAATTATTTTTCTGTGTTGCTTTTATTAGTCCAAAGAACTGTTCGTGCGTGCACTGTGGCTCTGGAGGTAACGCTCCATTTGCTCTCTTCCCCTGGAGACCTGGGCTCTATCAGGACCGACCACATTGGAACCTTATCCACCCCACTGCTCGTTGCATCAATAATCTGCTGTGTATACAAGGCTGTTTTTTTAATAAACCGTCATGCGAAACTAAATTACTGTCTATTTGTCCAGTCTGAGAAAGCCTCTGGGTTAAGTTTCCTTTCTGGGGAATTCTCAGCCCGGCAGAGTTACAAATTAAAATTGACTCTGTCTTCTTTGTTCATCCCCACAGAAATGCAGTGAGCGGTGGACAGACAGCCGTGAGCTCTAAATGGCACCTGACGAGACATCAGTGGCAGATCACCCCCGTGGACCAAGTCTGCAGTCCAATTCTGTGCTCGAAGCAGAAAACCTATCTGCAACACACTAAAGAGCTCGCTTGTCCTCGATTGACCATGCAGCATGCCTTGCTGTTGACTTCATGAAGTTGGCAATAACAAAAAGAGAAGCAGCGTGAAACCGAAAACTTGTTCAATGCATGCGCAGACCCAATTGTCCTTGATGGATGCAAAGCATGCCTGTGGAAGATGCAAACAGACCTGTGAGAATTCTCTTTTCATACTCTCAGTGCATCAATGAAGTTTTCATTTCCTGATTCCTTCATCCCTCCAAATGAGGTGTCGCCTGTCAGTAGATCTCTCTCGTTTAAAATAGCTCCCATAATTGCCTGTGTTGTGCGCTGGGCAAGGCTGGCGTCCAAAGCAAATATTTCCAAGCGGAAAGGGGTTCTGGCATGGGTCAGAGAAGTGCTCATGTTATTTGGTCTTAAAACAACTCTTAAAATGCTCCGGAGGACAGACAAAAAATGTCTTCATCAAGTTGAAAGGGCTTCCTTAATTCTGAAAAGTGAGACACGCCGCTGCTTTATCCCTGCTTTCAGTCCAGGAAACTAAGGCAAAAGGAAGGCTCAAACAGATTAAAATATTGGTCGTGTTTGCCAAGGCCATGTCCGTCGGTTTCTCAGATATCCTTGACTGCATGTATATAACATTTGCCCTCGCACCGAGATGTAGAGCCATGTAAACATGCTTTGTTGAAAATCCTGAATCTTTTGTGTGCTTTTATTTTCCAAAGGTTGAGCGATGTCATTGACAGGTATTACTGACCGATTGTACAGTGTGGGCGAAAAACAAATGTTGTCTGTCATTAGAGGTGACGACGCATGTGTCCTCCCTGTGTGGCTTTCGAGTTGGCCAGACAGGACTGTCTCTATGGTCGAGACAGACCAGAGACAAAGATGGAGGGAACGGACACTGGTCTCATTGGGTATTTCAATTACAGGAGGTAAACACCCTCTAATAAGGCAGCAAATCAGATCCATGTGCAGTAACGGGCAACACAAAAGCGGGGGGGGGGGGGGGGGGGTTGACTGCGCTGGGCTGATGAGGCCAGTTGCCGCTTTGGTTTTGTGAACTGGCTGCAGTTTAGTTGCGTGCCAATGAGAATTTGGCAAGTGCATGGCAATGTCCCACCAAAACAAGATTTTCAAAAGGCTTTAGAGGGGATTTTCTTATATGCTTCCTTTGGAGTTTAGATACGTGCCGTTTTTCCCTAGCCGCTCGACAAAAGGCACCAATGGGTTTGAACCCAGTCAGAGGGGACAGCTGAGTGCAAACTCATTGCTTGTCTTTCAAGAGCCGAAATGGTCATATTCTTTCATGGTCATAACATAAGGAAGTTGATAACACTTTACTGTGTTTACTGTGATTGGTGGGGACCAGGGTAATTATCATTTCGCATTCCACTGAAAGGTTTTGTTTTTTTTTAATTTAGTTTGTTTTAAATCTGATCCAGAGCAGGTCTGTTCCATTTTATTCAACTTGCACCAAAAAAATATATCTTGTTCAAACTGGTTCAACTCCAAATTTGATGCCCATGTGTAACAGTATCAGATTTTTTTTCAGTCAGTATGAACAATAAAATTCTGATTTTCACATTTAAGCTGGGCCAATTTTGTATGTGGACATAAATCAGATATGTATGCGATGCCTCATCAGTACATGTCTCACCCAAATGTCATCAAAGACCAAATATTTCTTCCGCGTGAGTGAGAGGGAGAGTAATCAAGAGACTACTGACAATCTTTTATGAATTTGCAAAGTTGTTTTGAGTCATACTGATCCAAACATTTGACTTGAACTAAATCTTGCTGAAACACAAAGCATAAAGAAGATATCTGTCGTAAATTTAGCCGTGTTTATTATGCACAACGTGACATCACCTTTAGCAGACGTCGCCATGAAATTAGGAGATTGAGTAGCATTGCCTCATGTCCCCAAAATATTTGTACCTTCCTCCTTGCTACTTTGCAGATATGAGATGATCAAATAAACCCCTCCACACAGGACCATGATCATACACACTGCAACATTTCAAAAAAACAAAAGTTCCTCTGCAAGACACTCTGAATCAGTGACGCAGGGTTCTAGTAAATAGCTTTTGAAAACAACACATTGTAAATGTCCCAACATTGCACGTTTTTATTATTAAAGAAGCATTTTCTTTTCTTATATTGACAGCCAAAGGATTAAGCCCCAAGATGACGGCATACATTTTTATTCTTTGAGCAACTCAGCCTCTTTTTATTTGTATGATTTATTAATTTTGTTATTTGGGATTTACTCTCATTAAAATGAGCTCATCCTGTCACCCTATGGATTTCATTGGCGCGAGAAGGAGGAAGAAGGCATTGACTTCAGTGGAAATTCGGAAATGCTCCAATACACATACAGTATTTAGAAACATGCAGCAAACAAACGATTTGTTTGTTTATTATTGGGTGTGACCCAACTAACAGCATGCATGTAATGAAAAGGTAAATATCTCCTATTCAACTGAATTGAATCATGGCTGGGGTCACCTGGAGGGCATTTTATATCAAAAACCCATCCATCGTATAATCATGCTGAACGGCAATTCCTCCATCCAATGAGCTAAAATCAATGAGAAACAGTATTTCTCTGAAGTTCCCCAAAAAATCTGGAAGTAGTTAAGAAACACAGGCCCAGAATAGGTTTCTTGGTCAATAGCCTTATGTCAAGGAGAGAAGAAGCTCTCACACTAAGTTTGATGGTTACCAGGCTCTTTGACATTTAGGTCGCTAAACCCAGTCTCAGGCTTCGATTTCCTCTGAAGCACTTTTCTGCCAATGGGATCAGCTAGGATTGTTCATCTCATAGTGGATAGAAATGAACAACATAGAGAAAAGAGAAGGCGTTTGTTGATATAGTCTTCAGGAGCCGGCTAATGCACCAATTTTAAATCTGTTCCATAACTCATCGCTTTGCCTCCTTTCCTTTGAGCTGTGCAGACTGTTGTCCAGATTGGATGTACTGTATGTGGATGACATACAAAAAAACTGGCTTCTACGAAAGAGAGGCAGGGTAGTTGCATGTGCAGTGCGAAAATGAGTTGGAGTACTTAGTCTGAGAAGAGCCTGTGCTTTCCTGCACCCTAGATAGGAAAACACAGGGGTAACAGGATCATTGTTGCCTTAACTATATCCCAGCAGGGGTTAAAGGTGGTGGAGAAATATTCCCTTTCCATTTACTTGTTGGCTTAATGAGACATGTCAGCTGAGCATGGTAAAGATTTTCATCTCCATAGGAACAAGTCAAGTAATCTTTTCAAGTACAGTAGTGTTTCACGGGTGATGCGTTGATTACAAGATGCAGTGCGCCTGTAGAAAATTGAAGGATCTGAAATCTATTAGCACAGTTTAACAAATAGACTTCAATAAAAACTCGAAGTCCGGGCAAAGTTAAAATAAATGTCTCGTTAACAACCTCACCAAAATTAGAATGATTTAAAAAATATGGAAGACTTATATATAAAATGAGGCTTCTGTGTCTGCTGAAAGAGCTAAAACTGCACTTTTGCCTAACATCTATCAATGTTTAGGATAGATAGCATCTTTGTCTGACGACACTTCCCTTCATGTTTGAACAAAAAAAATATATATATATATATATATATATATATATATATATATATATATATATATATATATATATATATATATATATATATATATATATGTGTGTGTGTGTGTGTGTGTGTGTGTATATAGCACCCAAAGCCTCGGAAGCCTGCAATATGTCCCAACAGGTCATGTTGTAGCTTTCAAAGGTATCGTTCAAACGTCATGGTCAGGTATTGACTTCATATGTGTATCCAGTGTCTGAAACTAAAAAGTTAGTGGACACTAGGGCAGACAACTCTGAAAAGTTGCCTGCCCGGCCATAAGGTTGTCTGCCCCGTTTTTCACAAATTGAAACACAATCAGACGACTAATCGCAAAAAAAAAAAAAAAAAAAGCATTGTGGCGAAGTATAAAGGATTTTTTTAAATTAAGGAAGTACCTACCATAAATGCCCCTTGCTTAATTTATGGTAAATATCCCTTGCTGAAGATTTTGCTCCAGTTGTCATTTGCCATCATGGTGCACAACGCAATGTTTGCGTTGCGTTGTCAGCTAAATGCCACGTGGCTCCTCTTTCGAAGTGCCTTTCAAAACTTTCAAGTACACTTTACAGTCACGGTATATACGAACGTTCGTTTGGCAATTTGCATGTAACGAACGATTTGCTTGTATCGTTACAATTTGCTTGTATCTTTTGCTTTATTGAATAAAACAAACGTTTGATTTGAAAAAAAAAAATATATTTTTTTTTCTTGAAGAAGTTGCCGGACACCCGGGCCGAGACGTTTTGAAAGTTGTATGGCCAACGTAAAAGTTGTACGCCCTGGGGCTCCGGGCAGACGTTATTTCAAACACTGGTGCATAAGCGATGCACTTTATACTGGTTAGCTAGCTATTTCACAATCTGAGTGGTAACAAGTTCAATCATTGTATTGGGTAAATATGACAACACACAGTATGAAGTGGTGGTTCCACGATTAGCGCGTCCACCTAAGACTGCAGAGGGTGAGGGTTCAATTCCAGGCCTTGGCCTTCCAATGTGGAGTTTGCATGTTTTCATTTAAAAGTATGACTGGAACACTCTACTGAGTCGCATGAGCCAGTCAATACATGCACCCGAAGCATCGATTTGAAACCCAATAGTTTCTGAGGATTACAAGAATTGAGATTAAAGTTCATCCGCTGATAAGAGATTTTCATGCTTTATATCGAGGGGTGTTTTCAATCTTGAACCACAAGAAAACTTGACTGACTTTTACAATAACACAAATTGGTAAAAGTGTAATCACTTCTTCTTTCTTCTTTTCCGTTCGGCTTTTCCCTTCAAGGGGTCGCCACAGCAAATCAGTGTCCTCCATCTTTAGAGGTTTGATCCGCATGTTTGTTTTGGCCAAGCTTTTACGTCGGATGCCCTTCCTGACACAACCCTCTGTATTTATCCGGGCTTGGGACCGGCACAAGAAGACATGTCCCTTTGTGGCTACAGAACAAGCAACTCGCTCAGTATAAGGCTCCCAAACACAAAATGGTAATCGGCCCAGCAACATTCAAAAAAGCAAAAACTATACTCACCATTTGATGACAAACACTTAGTAGGGTTAATTATTGCGAGCTTGCTGTTGTAATGCTGTTGCTGCATCAAAGCTGTAATGACCCTGCGTTCGTTTTCTAGATCATTTCATGACTTTGGGGAGGTCAAAGTAAACACTATTCATTTCCCTATAGATTGCAAAGAGAATTGAGCCTGACTGAATCAATACAAACCAAATCAGCGTAAGTCAACAAGAATCAAAAGGAACGCGGCGCACAGGTGGACCACCAAGTCGCTTCTTTGATGACAGGAAGCAAGGTGTCTTTTGACAAAGCGGTGAAGCATGAATATAAGTAAACAAGGTGGTGACTTATGCCTGTCCTATTTCCAACATAAAGGTGAAAGCTTGTATTTTTTGATGGAAATAACATCAGCACAAATGTTTACAATACTGGTGACAAGTTACTTTAGCAACCGACAATGATAATGACACGTGCTTTGGTTTCCAAAACGACTTGTTCGAAAATGCATAGGTCACAAGTGGGGATGGTGGTGCTACAGTGGGGAACTAATAGACTTCCTGCATCTGGTTTTCATTGTAAAGGGGATGTGTGTTTTGGATTAAATTGACATTGATTCCTCTGTTTTTCCTAAGACTCTAAAAATCCTTTACAGCTTGGCCATGTGGTGATTAACTACCATCCGTGCCTCACCTCTACCAGCAAATAGTCCCGATGGTTATAAAAGATGTAATCAGGCTCTTGAATGCCACGCTGTCTAAGTTTCTGCGAGTGCTTCGAGAGGGTACAAAAGCTCACTGTGGACTAAATTATACAGTGAGTGACATCTCGCTCCACGAAGACAGAAGCAGTGTGCTGTGATATTGCATTTCTTCCACCTAGCTGACTTCCTGACATCTTTGTGAGGCTCAGGGCAGACGGCCGAGACCTCAGAAACCACAGTGTCCCTGTTGAAGCACACAAGGCGACGTTCTGCTTCATGCTCCGCCGCCTTCTGCCACCGCCCAATGCCATTATGCTGCCAACACATGCAATTACAAGGAGTCATGGGGCACGTGCCGCGCGGTACAAAAAGGAATGCAGTGAAGGAGATGCACACGGAATCTCTTCCCAGGCTGACAGTCACACGGAGAACCCTATGAAAACTGAAACTGTAAATTAAGGGCATGACTAACTGTTAGACATAACATCCAATAAAACTCACCTTAAAGGACAACCGACGTCACTTTTTTGTTTTTTAACTGACACCAGAAAAACGTTTTATAGCATCTAAAATACCCAAAACACGCAGTATGATAATTTTAGTCAAATGCAAAACACCAATAAAAATGACTTAAAGTGTCCAAAATCTGAAAAAAATTGAGCTGGGAATTGGGCATTTTCAGAAAGTCCCGCCCCCAGTTCGTGAGGTCACGCCAAGACGTCTTGCATTGCTTGTGAATCAAAACAATGGCTTCAGATTCGGAGAATATGCTTTCTTGTTCCACATCTAGTGATTAATATGATTCAAATAGTTCTGAAGAGGAAAGCATACATGTTTGCAATCGATTAAAGAATTTATTTGTGCCATTTTGAGGCAACATTGGGGTAAAATCTCTCACCCAAAAAAGAGGCACAAAATGGCGACCTCCTGTGGCCACCTCCGTTTCCACAGGCTGATAAATTCCTTATATGGAGCTTGGACGCCCTCTTCTGGCCTTCTGGCCGCTTTTGGGTGCAACACGAGGTCCCCAGACCAAACATGTACAGCAAAATACATTGACATGATGGAAGGACCGCTACAATGCGTCTTCTTTACGGTCAAGGGCGGTCCTTTAGTGACGTCACGTACGGACTCGTCACCAACACAAAAACAAGACTTCCTGAAAATTCAGTGCGAGTCTTAAAACGTAAAATATAGCTAGATGCGGTGGAATCTTTGTAAAATATGCTCTATAGAAGTCATTTGAAGCCATTTTACAAATTAGGGAAACAACTTGTCCGGAGACGTCGGTTGTCCTTTAAAGTTCTAAGATTCTGAACTCAAGGTGAACTTTTAAGGATCAGGAGAACCTCTCCTGCTCTGCAACCTCGGGCACATCTGGTCTTTAGGGGCTCTGAGGGTCTGACCTTGTCTGGGAACCAGCTGCTTAGGTTCTCCACTGCAGGGCCTTCTCTTCGGGGCCAAAAAAAAAGCTTGAATCTGAAAGCCGAAGTTAGGGCTTTGAGGTGTAACCTTAGTTATACCTCTACCTCTCTTCTTGCTGAGAAGAGAGGCAGAGGTACAACATTCTGGTTGCCCTGCGAATGGAAGACAATCAAGCAGCTGATTGTCATTGTACATTTAAACCTGTCATGTGGTGTATAGTTTGATCTGATTTAGAACTGCACCGCATCATGACAAGAGTTATGTTTTGATGAAGTTAATTCCTCTCATGAACTAGTCCAAAAACATTGGAAACAGCACTCAGTATCATGCACAACAGCACCAAACTACATGATTCAAACTGCAACCTCAGTAAAAAAAAAGCATCTTGATAAATATAACTCAGAGTGTGAATCAAATTTGTAAAGTTAAGCTTCATTCCCCATGCACACCCATGCAGGCCCATTGTAGGAAGGATCAACTCCACAAGGAAGCTGTCTTGGTTTGATGGCGCCTGATTTTCGGGCTGTATCAAAAGGACTGACGGAAAAAACTGTTTGATGTAACCGTCATACAACCACTTATTGAGATTAAACACCTGCACGCAAGTCAACAGCTGATCCCCGGCACAACAAATGATCCATTCACAACTGGATGTAGTTTCTAAATGGCTTGGAAAATAGCCTTGCTCTGCAGATCCAAAGGAGATAACAGCAAGGGGGAACGAGTGAGGGAAAGCAAAGAGGGAGAAGACTCTGGGTCGACTATGAGGAAAAGAAAGCCACCGTGACCTCTCACAATGACAACCGGTTACCCTCACTGAAGAGCTATGCAACAGATTTCTTTGTAGAGGGGTGGAGCAATACAGCAAGCCGAGGAAAAACCCATTGAACCTCTGGTCCTGGCGCCAGTGAGCCTTGTACACAATGCGAGATGTCTTTTATTTTGTAGTGTATTGTGAGAATGCAAGTGACATAATTCAAGCATTTGCTCAATCACTTCACTCTAACTAAATAATTGACAAAGTTTGTGTGCCCACGTAGAAGCTGGCTCTCACTGAATAACAGGGAATGGTTTTGCCTGAATCTGAGCTGTACTGTATCTAGCAGCTGGTTACATTTCCTCCGCAAAGTGACTCATGAAGGCTAAAATTATGACAGAGATGTAGCTCTCTGGTGCACGTAAGTTTCATAAAAGGATGTTGGTCAGATGGCTCGCGCAAAGCAAGAGTGATGTCCTTGTTTGGCAAAAAAAAGACAAATAATTTAATGTACTAAAACGTTTTCAGTGAGGCTATTTCACACAGCACACTGGTGAAATATTAAACCATGGGAAAGTACACTGGCCCATTGGCTGACTGACAGCTCTCAGCTCAGGGTCAAGCCCTTTATAAATTCACTCTCTTTGTCAGGGTAATTAAAAAGAGCAGCCTTTTTTTCTGTAGGTGAAATCAGACGAGACTTCACATGCTTTCTGAAAAGAGAAAAATTATAATATCTCATGAAAGCATTCAAATAAGAACACATTCAGCCCGGTGGCATGTACGTATTAGCCTTGGTGATGTGATATTAGCGATGTGAAACAATGACGTTGTGTCCATATGGGTTCATGCCCTCTCCTGACAAAGGATAAATATCAGAGGTGCAGGACTCGCGTCAGAACCAACGCCATCTTTTGTTCTTGCGGTCTTGCTTGGCTAAATCTTATGAATGTCTTGAGATGATGGTATTAAAAAATATATAAATCAAAATGAACTATTGTGAACCTTAGAGCAGGGACCTATCAAAGCAGAGGTCTGGCACCGCCACCTTTGGACAGTAGGGATACATATATAGGGCCAGAGCTATCAGCAAAAATTTTAGTTGACGAAGCCTCTTGGATGAGAAGCAAAACGTCCGACACCTTCAAAGAAGGACAGATGACGGCTGAAGAAACCTTTTCATCGATGGACCAATCGTGTACGACTGAGAGCTTACACAGACATCGTGCTCATTGATTAAAAAAAGCTGCATTTTCAACGTAGTCTGACATTTTGTGTATCATATATGCAAACCTCGTAATGGAGTACTATGCAACCAGCAGTCAACACTTCACATGAACCATCTGCACTCCGCACAAGTGAAGATACTTTATTGTGCTTGCGAATTCCCATGATGCTTGATAAAATCCGAACCAGCATTTTAAATTGTCCCATGTAAACCACAATAACAGTAATTGTTTTTGACTTCAAATTAGAAAACTCGTTTTTTAATTAATTTGTTGTGTGCTCTACATCTAACATGTGGAGAGGAATAAACATTCTAATGGCTTCCCCAAATTCGCTTTCTCCAATCCAGAGGTGTCAAAGTCAAATTTTGGCACAGGCCATATTGTAGTTACAGTTTCTTCTCAAGGGCCGTTATGAATTTGGGGAAGCCATTAGAATGTTTCATCTCCTTCACATATTACAACGAGAGCACACAAAAATTTGATGAATAACTAATTTTCAAATTTAAAGTGAAAAATAATGACTGCTATTGTGGTTCACATGGGACAAGTTGACATTTCGTTTAGCAAGCATCATGAAATTTCGATTAGTTAGATTTGCTCACGCGGGCCGAATAAAATTATATGGCGGGCCACATTTGGCCCCCAGGCCTTGACACCTGTGCTCTAAACCATATAACACTTTTCTTTCACATGACTACGAAAGACAATTGAGTTCGTGGAAACTCAGGGAAAAGAATTCAAATATATAATACACACACAAACACACCTGCATAAAGCCTCACTCATACATTGACAGGCACACACACACGCTCACACACACACACACACACACACACACACACACACACACACACACACACACACACACACACACACACACACACACACACACACACACACACACACACACACACACACACACTCACCTAGACAATTGTGCCCATCATGCGCCAAGCGGAAGCCATCATAGCATGTGCACCTGTAATTTCCCGGGATGTTGATGCACTCATGGACACAGCCACCATTGTATTCGGTCGCACACTCGTCGACATCTGCAAAAAATAAAAAAAAACAATGCAACAACATTAAATCAAAACGTTAAAATAGGCACCTTAACTGCACGAACATGTCATGTTCCACTTAGCGAGCAGCAAGAATGGTACCTAGAGAATAATTTCTGTTAAATATATAAAATTATTAAGTGGGCCTGCATCCTGGCAAGTCAATAAATCACAGCAATTTTGTTTTCAACGGTAAAGCAAGTGAACACAGAGTTATTTTTGTTGCACATTTCATACACAAGATAATTTGATGTGCTTCCCTCGACCAGAACCGTTTCAAAACATTTTGAAGAAGGGTCCGCCGTCCACCAGTAGTGGACCAGGCCATACAGAGACAGTCCAAATAAATCCATGATCCATGATCCGGGCCATTTAACTTCATGTGTGCCATGGGCATGCTGGAGCCTATCCAGCTGTCTTTGAGCAGCAGGAGGGGTACACCTGTGACTGGTTCCCAGCCAATCGCAGGGCACACATTCACAATCAAGCATTCACAATCACAGTCACATTAATTGCATTTGATTTTTCAGTTGGTGTTTTACTTTGTGCTCGATTGCCAATCAAGCATTCACAATCACAGTCACATTAATTGCATTTGATTTTTCAGTTGGTGTTTTACTTTGTGCTCGATTGACCTTGGTGCCAGGCTCTCGTTATCGCCGCTTTGGGATAATCTCTCCAGCTGTTTTGAAACGAGTCACGTACACTGTCAAAGATATTGGGAGCCTACGTTTATTCATATGTACTGTCATATTGGAAGTATGTTGATGAAGATTCAAATGAAGTATATCTGATGTATATTATTAATGGTAAAATTTACGTTACAAAATGGAAAATAGTGCATACTAAATAACGATTAAAACTCGAAAGTAAGTTCACGTTTTCAAAAAAAAATCAAAGAAACATCTGACTTAAAAGCAGGGTGGAGGCTGACGTTTACAGAAAGATCGCAGATTGGTTTGACAGTGATAGTGAGGTTGTCTGTAATGGTTATGATGATGGCTGCAGGGCCTCATTGAGAAGACCAGGGATAGGATGGATGGCGAACACTGTGCACATCCACTCACCACTTGCTGGCCCATTTAGGCCCTCTGATCCTGGTGGTTCAGCTTCTCTTTAAGGCTGCCGCTCTCAAGGCTTAATTAGACTTGACAGCGGAGGGATGGGACCAAGACAAAGGAACACTCTCTGCTCCCCTCGTCCCTTCTTCCTACACATCAGCACCGTTTGCAAAGCTCAGCACAAATTCACCCATCACTTTCCCTCTCCCCTTTTACTCTGGGACATGCACAACATTTGCAACAGCTTCTCCTCCAACAGCCTTGTTCAATATTCTAAGCTTGTCAGGCTTACTCAGTCATAACAAGAAAAATGGGGTTCACAATCTGATGTACAGCGGGCCCCCTTGTACCCATCCTTCCAAATGGGTTTGAACAGTGAAGGAGGTTCTTTTTGATTTAGCTTTATATCGGGAAAATTGAGTTGACATCCAAAGATGAATAGAAGACAGCAGATGAACGATTCAACTTTTATTGTCTACATATGACAGACAAGTTGAGCAAAAGCATTGAAACTTGAGTCTGACAGGTGTGCTTTGTTGCCCACATGGGTCTTATTATGTTCAAACAGTAAATAACGGATTTAGGTTTTGCCTGTGAAGAACTACACTCACACAATGCTTTAAAGGACAACCGACGTCTCCGGACAAGTTGTGTCCATAATTTGTAAAATGGCTTCAAATGACTTCTACTGAGCATGTTTTACAACGATTCCACCGCATATAGCTATATTTTACTTTTTACGACTAGCGCTGAATATTCAGGAAGTCTTGTTTTTGAGTTGGTGACGAGTCCGTACGTGACGTCACTAAAGGACCGCCCTTTACCGTAAAAAAGTCACATTGTAGCGGTCCTCCATCACGTCAATGTATTTTGCTGTACTTGTTTGGTCTGGGGACCTTTTGGGTGTTGCACCCAAAAGCCGCCAGAAGGCCAGAAGAGGGCGTCCAAGCGCCATATAAGGAATTTATCAGCCTGTGTAAACGGAGGTGGCCACAGGATGTCGCCATTTTGTGCCTCTTTTTTGGGTGAAAGATTTCCCCCCAATGTTGCCTCAAAATGGCACAAATAAATTCTTTAATCGATTGCAAACATGTATGCTTTCCTCTTCAGAACTATTTGAATCATATTGATCACTGGATGTGGAACAAGAAAGCATATTCTCTGAATCTGAAGCCATTGTTTTGATTCACTAGCAATGGAAGACGTCTTGGCGTGACGTCACGAACTGGGGGCGGGACTTTCTGAAAATGCCCAATTCGCAGCTCAATTTTTGCAGATTTTGGACACTTTAAGTCATTTTTATTGGTGTTTTGTATTTGACTAAAAATATCATACTGCGTTGTTTGGGTATTTTACATGCTATAAAAGTTTTTCTGGTGTCAGTTAAAAATAAAATCTGGAACAAAGCAGCTAACCGAATTTGTTCGGGTTTTGTTTTTTCTTGTTTGGGTGTTGATAAAGCGCTGGCAATGGCCTCTGGCAATGTTTTTTTCCTTTCCACAAGGGGGCAGCATTTCCTTTAATTCCCAGTTAGCTGCTTTGTTCCATTTTCAGCTGTTGTTATTTTTCCACGTCTGGCAGTGAATGAGTCCAGGATGCATGTTGTGGCTGATTCTATTTGCAATGAAAATGTTGAGCTATTTGTCTTGTTAGCTGATGATATGGGTGTTGATGTAAGTGAGCTACTCTTCAGCTGTTGGCTTGGAAGTCACAAAAAATATTATCATCTTCTAGTATGATGGACTCACTCAGCGTAAATGAAAACTGAGCATGAATGGCATTGTAAACCGAAAATATGATGAGACAGCTCTCATATTGGATCATGATGAATAAAAGGAGCCGCTGATAACACCAAACTGAACCACATAACTGAACATAAATGAAACATGTTTTGCAAAACTATTGACTACAGTGAGACCTCAACTTACGAACTTAATTGGTTCCCAGACAGAGTGTGTAAGGCGAAAAGTGTGTATCTTAAAAACAAATTTCCCATAGGAAACCATTAAAATGGGAATAATCTGTTCCCGGGTTTCCATAAAATATACTTTTCAACTAAATAAGCCATAAAACTACACACAACATACCTTATTCTATGTATAATAAATGTGCTATTGTATTGCAATGAACGAAATACACTGTATTGTATCATAAAGTCACTTTATTTACATTTGTGATGGTCATTTATGGCTTGATGGAATGGCGTTAGAGGTCGAAGGTCAAAGGGAATTGCTGTTTGGAAAGAGAGGCACATTACATGACGACTGTAATTAAATAAATAAACTGTGCTGTAAAATAAAGTTGTATTTACCTTTTGGATGGTTGTTGATTGCTTATGTAAGGAGAGTCACCTTCCATAAGGACTGTTGGTAACTTAACCTCTGGTGCTGTTCGGTCGTGTGATTCCGCCGAAGATCACTCCGCCAGCCGTGGTGGGTGTGTATTATGAAAATAGTGCTTATTATAAGGTTTAATTTTCATAACTTTGACGTTTGTAAGACAAAAAGTTTGTAAGTTGAGGTGTTTGTAAGTTGAGGTCTCACTGTATTTGAATTAGAATCTTAAGCCACTGTTGGATGAAGACTGAACTTTGCACGACCAAAACCTCACAAATCGATCTTGAATAGCCAACAGGCAAGAAGCCACGGACGTCACTTCGTCAGTAATAGAAATGAAAACATTGTGATTATGGCTTTGTAATAACACAAGACTTGTGGAATACTCTGATTCAGACTGTTTGACTTTGGGAGTTTGGGACGGTTGGGGAACTTGGGGTTGGGGTGGGTGTAATGTCTTCAGAACCCCTGTTGGAAATTACCCCGTCTGCTTGACTGTGCCTCAAACTGCCATTTCAGCCCAAGTCCTAATTCGCTCCAGCATGTGTATCGGAAATTTACTGCTTCATTTCACGTTGTCATAAAAGAGAACTCGGCAACTGGCTTTTCTCATCCTGCGTCCACTTCTCACTCCCTGGCTTCACATTACTCTCACGCCAATGCTGAGTTAAGCAGATGCTCTTATTAAACCAAGTGTAAGTGTTTTCCAAGAGATAAGGCTATTCAACATGAGATGTACGGCCTTTTACAGTATAACCGTTTTCTCAACAGTCCCAAAGGAAAGCACGTAATGTTTTAACTCGTTCATTCAGAGTCCTTTACCTTCACAATGTTTGCCGTCTCCTTTATAGCCCGACTTACAGATGCACTTGTAGGATTTCAGTGTGTTCTGGCAGATGGCGTCGATGCTGCAGTTGTCAAGCGCCTCAGCACACTCGTCCACATCTAGGAAGAAAGAAAGTGCTTGTTGAGTCAACCTTGTCACAGAAAAGAAAATCCATGGAACCCTCAAATGACTTTGACGAGTAAAATGCAGAGTAAAGGAAAGAGCGGAAGTGAAATGGACAAAGCATCAATGTGCCTTTATTGAGGGAACTCGACATTGCGTTCAAAAGCTTCTATAACGGAGAAAGCAGGTCAGCGTTTCTTTTCTTTGAACTGTCAAGTATTTAACATCCTCAACTTCTTAATGTGTGGAGAGGAAAAAAATCGATGCAGCTGTGTTCCAATTTCAACTATTTCTATCATGAAAAATAAATAAATTGCACCATGATTAATTATTTTTAAACTTTCTTCACCATTAATACAAAGAACAACTTAGTGTGCACAGTTATAACCATTCACATTCAAACTCATGTTAAAGGGAAGTCAGAACACACCTGGTACCGTTTAAACCACCCCCAGATTAACCTCAAACACATTTAAGATGCTCAAATAAGACTTATTGGCAATGTTTTTTATCCATGGATTAATTCCCTCTACCTTTCCTCAGACACCACATAGATCTGAATTCAAAGAGCGCCAAAACCTCATGCAGACATGAACGTATTTTACAAAGATTCCACCGCATATAGCTATATTTTACTTTTCTCGCGCTGAATATTCAGGAAGTCTTGTTTTTGAGTTGGTGACGAGTCTGTACGTGACGTCACTAAAGGACCGCCCTTTACCGTAAAAAAGACACATTGTAGCGGTCCTTCCATCACGTCAATGTATTTTGCTGTACTTGTTTGGTCTGGGGACCTCGTGTTTAACCCAAAAGCCGCCAGAAGGCCAGAAGAGGGCGTCCAAGTGCCATATAAGGAATTTATCAGCCTGTGGAAACGGAGGTGGCCACAGGAGGTCACCATTTTGTGCGTCTTTTTTGGGTGAGAGATTTTCTCCCAATGTTGCCTCAAAATGGCACAAATAAACTCTTTAATCGATTGCAAACATGTATGCTTTCCTCTTCAGAACTATTTGAATCATATTCATCACTCGATGTGGAACAAGAAAGCATATTCCCCGAATCTGAAGCCACTGTTTTGATTCTCGAGCAAGGCAAGACGTCTTGGCGTGATGTCACGAACAGGGGGCGGGACTTTCTGAAAATGCCCAATTCGCAGCTCAAATTTTTTCAGATTTTGGACACTTTAAGTCATTTTTATTGGTGTTTTGCATTTGACTAAAAATGTCATACTGCGTGTTTTGGGTATTTTAGATGCTATAAAACGTTTGTCTGGTGTCAGTTAAAAAACAAAAAAGTGACGTTGGTTGTCCTTTAACCAAAGTATTTAATTACACTATATTGAAAGTGGAAAATGGAAAGGATGTTTTACTCCTATTTTAATCTGTTGCGATAACAACAAAAAGAATGAAAGAACTAAAAATGTACCTCCTCTGGGCTACATGATATCAAATGCATCTAATCTCAAAGGTGCAAATTACGTCATTGGGATGTGGACCTAAAAATTCATGAGTTGACAGCATTCAGAGTTCAACGAGGCAGCAATTAACATGTACGTGTCTGGGCATTTAGCATGCTTGGTCAAATCCATTCACTGAAGCTGTTTTATGTTCCATTTTTTTTAACTGAACCAAAGACCTCAATCAACTACAACCAATGAGAAAAAAACCTGCTCAATTGTAAACAGTGGTTCAAAGCCAGATAAACCAATTAAACACATGCACCACTAAAATAAGCACAAAAGCGAAACTAAACTCAGACATGTCTAAAACAAGACTAAATCGTACATGGCAGATAGTAAACACACAATATAGTGTGATTAATTTTGAATTCATGTAATATTTCAATCAATGATAAGGCAGCAACCTGTTAGCCAAAATACTTTTAAATACTCGGTTTCAGATTGTTAGTGACGTTGAAGCACAAGGAGACCCTTCTACTCTGACGTCACATGTGCAAAGGCATCCATGATCGAGGGCACGCGCTGCCAGGATGCACAGTGACACAGGCAAAATAGTTGCTCAATACATCCCTTATACGTCCACAAGTCACAACAACGGTGAATGCCTGTGCATTGAGGTTACTCGAGTCACGAGAGAAATAATTCCTTCAGATCCAGCAGTAACTGTGAAAAAAAATGAGTTGAGTGAAAGAAAACGAAGAAGAATCATCAAAACATATATCAATTTAGGCAAGACATTTTTTGCTTTACATGTTCAGTGCTTCATCAAATATACTTTCAAAATAATACTGACCTAATTGCCTACACATTCAAGTTTTAGTCCGCATTGCCATTCTATAATAATCTGTTTAACACATAGGAATATATTTTTTATATACTGTATTAATACAATATCAAACATTTTTTGTTGTTCTTGCACACATCTTTGCAACATAAATCACAAGAAAAACTCAGATGTGATGACTGCTTAGCTATGTGTTGCCAACAATCTTGCCTCTTTCTGCTAGCAAGCGTCGCTAGCAAGCGCAGTTATCTTAAGATACGTATCTTCAACATACAGCAAAACAACATTATCTGGACACAAACTACTTAATGAATGACTTTTTATCCTATGAGTGATTCATGAACTGTCAACCAAAAGCGACCTGCATCCCTCTTCTGCTAAAACAAGACAATGGTCGCTGTCGTGAAAACAGAAAAAAAAACTTCACCGTCAACACACAAAATAATTCTAAGAAACTAGGTGAGGAATTTGTTATTTTCCAGTTGTCTTTTCTTCCGACCAACTTCAGTTTTGCATCTATGGACTACACATAACTGTTTACAATGTATCAATGTAATGAACAAGAGTTCTAATATGGTCTTAAAAGAAGACATAAGTAGATGGATGACAGATAACGTAAAATCTCAGACGTCTCTTTGTTTCTTTCTGCTTGCGGGAACTCTAATATAGTTCCAGATTTTAATCATTGCAGGTGAAATGGCCTCAAGGACAAGGGTCAATCATACGTGATATTGAGTTGTAGGTTCAAACGGTGTTGAGAGTGTTGGTTTTAGTCATTTAATCCTGTGTACACCATGGCTGAGATGTAAAACATGCAGCAGGCTTGCCATTAAATCAATTGTCGTGACGAAATTCAGATCCATTCACAACTTACCAGATACATGTATGATACATGATGATTATGAGTTTTTGGACATGTAATGATTATGCCGCTTGTCTTTGCAAAATATTTCTGAATCGTAATGATTTTCTCAGTAAATAACGCTGCCCGGAAAAGATGAGCATACATCATTTCTTAATTCAAACTAAAAGTCTAAAAAATGGCATTCTACATAAGTCAACGTGATGCTTAAAATTTGATTATTTGTCTTTGTTTTTAAAAGCGGCTGTAGATTTAAGTAAACAGCTGCTGACATATTTGAAGGATGACACATAGTTCTGACATCTTTTGGAGCATTTAACTGAAATGTTCCATTTAAATTGTAATTTGTTGCAGTGTGAATAATTTAGGTGAGAATGTGAAAAGATAAGCATGAAAACAGATTCAATCAGATGCGCAATCAGGTCTGCCTTTACAGAACCCATAATCCCGCAAAACCCCGAGATAACTAGCCCAGGTGTTTAGGATTACCCCTCAGCATGAAGGGGAAGGGCAGTTTAATAAGGTTTACATTGGTTCCAATATCCACTCTTATCACAAGCACTCTGCAGGAGCCGGCTGATCCCACTGGGAAATGACCTGCAACATAAACCCTCACGCTGAGCACATTGCCTATTGCTGGACGACACAAGGTCTGCTGTGGAGATGAGCCCTTTGTAACAATGCAGAATGCTCACGCGATCATAATCATACACTGGAGCAGATCTGTGGTGCATTAGGATGTGACTTTAATGGGAGAAACAACATCAGCAAAGTACGTTCTTTGAAGGTTTACTCAACTTGGTTTTACTTCAGCAACAACATCCCACTCCGAGGTCAGAATGTAAAAGGAAGACGAGGGTCTACCACACGACAGCTCACTGCAAGCTAAAAGGCTGATTTCAGTCCAAATTAATCACCTGATATTTAAATGATTGACTTTTGGGCCGGAAAGGCAATGTAACAATGTACAGTGTTTACGGTGGTGACACATTCTCAGCCTCAATATTTTCATGTCTAGAAAAGATTTTCAAGCGCTATGCAAAATGGAATGCCATATGCAGTTGGGGTGGTCGTGGGTACCCTCCTGCCAAGTTTCCTTCGGGCCATTTAAGCAATGCAGAAGCGATCCCGGATGCACGATTGATTTATATTATATGAAAACAAAAACACATCTCCCGTGGCTTAGCCTTGGTCTTTAGTCATTTGCCGTCCCAGAAAAAAAAGAACCCACATGAGGAAGTCTTGTATTTAATGTGGAATGTATTCATTACTGCAATTGTCATGTTTGTCAGCACCAGTGAATATTTTTTTATGCTCCCTACTCTGGCACTGTGAAGCAAGGTCAAACAGTTTGAAGGGTATCTCGCCAGCTCTGTATCAGTAATTGAGGTTAAAATCCACTCTTGGCCTTTGCGTTGTGTATAATACGTCCTGATTTTCGAACACTATCAAATGACAAACAAACATTTAGGAGGGCAAAAAAATCAGCTCAGAAACATCTTTTTTTTAATCCAATGTCTATGCTGTCCATATTTTTCACCAAGTATCATCGCCTGTGTTTATTATGACAGAAACATGCAAGTATCTTCTTGTTGTAATGTTCCCATCGGAGCAATAAATGTACCTTATTTAAGTTTGCCGTGATGCACCCCTTTGGCTTCTACTGAAACATTTGAAGAAGTAAAAACAGAAGTAGATTGAATGCTGCTGTGACAGTCCCCCAATATTGTATCGAACGTACCGGACATAGTTTGGACTTAACATATTTAATGAACCCACCCAAACCGGTTGAATGTGCAAGTCATCAAAAAAGTCCCCCTCTAATCAATGACAAATGGGAAATTTGGATTACAGCTGCATCATTTTTCTAATCTGTCACCAAAGGAAACACACTACAAAACACATTTTTGCAGCGATGTGAAAATGACCAAAATGAGTTGGGTTGGCAGCCAAGCAAACATTTGACTACCCTGTTGCCTTTGGTGTTTGCTGCACAAATGGAAATAAACACAGCAATGCCAGTCACATGAACTTCAATCATCGTCCGACAACTTGTTGTTTTGCACATACCCACGAATGAAAGAGAATTCCATTGGACAACAAAAGTTGCCTCTGCTCCAAATTGCTTTGGCAAGGAAATAAACATGTCAGAGTCAATACATCCTTTGGTGCAGTCTGAAACCAACATTGCCGCATGCTCAGTAATGCCGCTCTGGTAATTGACTCATGCCCAAGATTAAAAGATTGGGTTTTCCCAGTGAGTTTCTTTCATTGTTTTGTGTTGAGGAATCACATTTGTTGGGAACAGCTTGGGCCAGATGCACTGAGACAAGGCCGAATAACCAAAGTCAAAACAGACACCAGAAAAAAAGAAAAGGATAAAGGGCTGTTGGGAAAAACCCCAATCATATTCAGTTAAAATAGTCTCCTCCATACGACATCTTATTTTCGATGAGTATACCAAAGCTTTTTTTGTTTCAGCTCGTTTGAGAACAATTAGCTTTCCGTTTGAAGGAACAGGATGTGACGTACGTGTAAGATGTGAAATATTGCATTAGTTTAATTTGAAATCAATATTCAACAAATTTAACTCAGCCAATGAAAGTTGTCCTCTCCATTTGGTCGAAATCCATCATCCCGTTAACCAAAATCAGAGAATGTTTAAAAAGGTTACAAAACGAGGATGATTATCCATGTATTAAAAAATAAAAAATCACATTGCAGTTATCTTGGGGTGTCAAGGATTGGAGGGGGGTCTGAAATGTTCCCTTCCATATACAGTAAAGTCTCGTTATATCGATATCGGATATATCGATAGTCCCGGTTATATCGATACTATTTCTATGCACGCACGGAGAAAATTACATGCAAACAGGGTCGGATATATCGATAGTCCCGGTTATATTGATGTTTTTTCGGACTCCCTTGAATATCGATATAACGAGACTTTACTGTAATTTTATTTATTGAAAGAAATAATTAATCTCAATTTCTAGTCACGAAGAAAGAGCAACACAATCAAGTCCATATGGACTTGAATGTGAAGGATTCCATAGTTGAGTGGTTGAATGGCAAAAATTGCAATAGATAGAGAGATAGATGGATAGCTGCATAGATGGATAGATACATTTTTTCTTTAAAAATCAGAATAGGGAGCACGCAAATACTTTCACTATTTGTGTTGAACTAGAGTTAAAACAACATCATGAGGCTCCTTTTTTAATGGAGAAATTAAAAAAAAACGTACATCTAAGGCTGTAACCAAAATGTTTCATTTTTTTATTCTTCTTGCGTTACTATGTACCCATAATTTTCATATGTTGTATTGTATGTGAAATAGTACATGCTTTCATCATGGCATCTTTGAAAGTAGACTTTTTCTCTATATACTTTCATCTACAATGCTTCAAAAGACAAGCCGTATCTAGGAATAGTTGTGCTGATTGTATTATTGTCAATGCTTTATGACAGCTGCGGGTCTTAAATGTTTTATGTGAGACAGGGCATGAAGAGAACCTTTTCATCTGTTACTTTTAATAACACTAGGCATGTGGAAACATTTGAAAAACGTTTGTCCACCACATCAAATTCTAGATGTAAAGTTACCCATATCTGCTGACTATCGGACAGGTGAACAAGTAGTTACCATATCAGTGTCATAGTTGTTCTGCGTTGGATTTAATTTTAGGTGCTCTTGCTTCCCAAATTCATAACCAAGACCAGGTAAATCTATATGGATGTTTCCCAGAAGGTGTGGTATGACGTAAATGGTGGAGAGAGTTCATTTTCAACATAGAATTAGTCATTTGTCCCAGGTTTTTACTTTCTAAGAACAGACTCAATGAGTGTGTAGTTGTTAATAACCGTTTTTAATATTAAGGTATATAACCCAAATGAAATCCAGTTACAATATTATTATCATGATAGTTGTCTTATATTGCTAACTATATTGTTATACATGTAATTTGAATCAGAATATATTTTAAAGGAACCCTCTTCTTCTTGCCACATGAAAATCTGAGCTTCCTGTTATGAGCTGCTAGCTAAGGAGGTGACACCTTGTCAGTGTTACTTTTCCTTCCTAATTTATTAAAAGAGCTCTGGTAAGAAGCATATTTAGTAAAGTGGACTAGTGGGCGTCTTTGCAGGAAGAGGACCCGGAAAGGAGAGTGCAATCAGAATCAGAATCAGAATCAGAATCATCTTTATTGCCAAGTATGTAGAACACACAAGGAATTTGTTTCCGGTAGAACACGCTGCACTAGTATCGTCGTCAAAAAAAAAAAAAAAAAAAAAAAAAAAAAAAAAACTGCTAAGTGGCACTATACAGTTCCATTTTGGCTACTGTTGAAAGGGTTCAAAGAGTTAATGGCTTGGGGGAAGAAGCTGTTTAAATGTCTGCTGGATTTGGTGCGCATGGATCGGTAGCGCCTGCCTGAGGGGAGTAGCTGGAAAAGGTGGTGGGCAGGGTGCGGAGGGTCCAGTAGGATTTTCCGTGCCCTAGTTTGGATTCTTGCAGTGTGCAAGTCCTCGAGAGTGGGTAGGGCGGTGCCAATGATTTTTTCCGCCGTCCTAACTGTCCGTTGAAGTCGGATTTTGTCCATTTTTGTGGCGGCCCCGAACCAAACGGTGATGGAAGAACACAGGATGGATTCGATGACAGCCGTGTAGAAATGTTGCAGCACCTCCTGTGGCAGGCCATGCTTCTTTAGCAGTGCAAGTGTGTGGGAGAATTGTAGAACCATATATGTGCAGTTCAAACATAGGACAATATTTACTTTGAACTCTGAGAACATTGCTGCTTGCACACAACCTACTAGCCCCAACTCATCACATCTCTTTCAGGTCGAAGATAGACTTAGGCATTCTGGAATATTTTTGCCTTGACAAGATTCGGGAATTAACCAAATGGTGTTTGGATCCCAAAAATGTAGACAGCTAAAATATGGAACAAATATACATGTATTTATTTACAGAAAACAAAGAAGTGACAAAATACAATTAGCCCACAACCAAAAGCTAGGTAAAGTACAGCATTAACAAAAAGCACTTGCAAAAGTCAAGGGAAGAGAAGAAAGCGAGATTAACTAATAAATGAAATGGCAAGAGTCCCAATACATGCAACAAAATCAATAGACAAACACTTGGCTAATGATAACCTACCTAACACGGGAGTAAGCCAACAAGGTCCAGAAAACATCCACCGAGGCAAAACAGAGAGCAACATCAATAATCCAACAGAGATATTCACTGCTTGGCAATCCTTACATACAAGACAAGGCTTGATTAGAAAACTACACACCGGTGAAGAGGAACACCCTCCACTCCAGCTGGTGCTGAAACAAAACTAATACACACTGGAAATTGACAGTATACCCCACCCACCTTGTGGACAGTCAGACTACCTGGCTTGTATGGATGAGCTTTATGGAAGTCTTGGAGGAGGGATGGATTCAAAATCCAGAAGTGGGGGATCCATTGACGCTCTTTCGGACCGTAGCCTTCACAGTGGACGAAATAATGTACACCCCTGCCCAGGTATCTGGAATCTAATCTTGCTTTGACCATGCAAACATGGTCTCCGTCAAAAATACGAGAAGGAGGTGGAGGGGTGGGCGGGGAATGTCAGAGGTCTGGACTCCATGGGCCTGAGCAGCGATGCATGGAAGACCGGTTGGACTTTGAGAGTCAGTGGAGGACTGGGTTTGAAAGCAACAGGGTTCACAATCGCTTCCACCGCAAAAGGTCAGATAAATCTTGGTCCAAATTTTCGGCAGCTGGCCCAGAGATGCAGCTCTCAAGTGTGGAACTATACCTTTGGGTGCTGGGCGGTGTCGGCGATCTGCAATCAACTGATTACACTCAGCAGTGTGTGACAGGGCTGCTCGGGTTTCCCTCCAAACACCAAATTCAGCTATAGTGTGGGAATGTCCACTTGACCTTCCTGAGAGGGAAACAGAGGGGGTTGATAACTGTACACGGCCGTAAACGTGGACGGACCTGTGGCAGACGAGACAAGGGTATGGTGATGATAGCTGGTTGGACCCTGATGTAAGTTGGATGAGGCGAACACACCAGCGCACTTTTCCAGGTCCTGGAATCTTTGACCATTTGTTTGAGGGTGATACCCCGATGGCAAGCTCACGGTGTCTCCTGGGACTTTGCAAAAATTCTTACGGAAAACCAAGGTCCTCAATACGACACAATAACCCATGGTAGACCATGTAGGCAGAACACATGGCAGATGAGCAGCTAAGTGGTACCTAGAGATGACAGAAGTTTGGACAGGGGCAGGCAATGGGTCAGTTTCAGAAAATCGGTATGTATGACTGACCTTCCTCTGGAAAAATGTAAGCCAGTTATAAAGTCCAAAGAGTCTTGTGACCAAGGACGAGACTGCACAGGAAACTGGTGTGTTTGTTAAAGCCTCCGTAATCCTCAATGTCCCACTGTAGCATACCCATTATGCACTGACCAGGTATGATAGACTAATCTGGCCTCTTCCACAGACGGACCGTGAAGTTGGCAGAGAGCATCGAGCTTTTAAAAATGTGAACCCTTGTGATCGGTCAGCGTGAAATAAGTGGTTCAATAGTAGAGCCTATCCTGCCTGTCATGAGTTCAACCGTTTGCTGAGAGAATGTCGGCCTGGTTCTTGTGGTCAGTGAATATGGTGAAAGGTTCCTTGGCTCACTGTAGCCAGTGATGTCATTCACAGTTACACATATCATAATTACCGTTGGTAGTGCTGAGAGGAAAGTTCAGGGGGGAGATGACTGGATAAATCCTGCGCAAGGTTACTGGAGATACATACAACCCTTTGGTGCACCATGCTCTGGTTGCGAATAGTGTTGAATAGAAGTTCCATCATGCAATCATAAAGTTAAGAGGTAGCGACTGAGCATTATCTTTACTAAATACTTTCTTTTAACTATGTTATTCCTGAGCTTCTTTATCTAAACAGACAGTTTGTGTTGGAGCTCCCAAGTAATGTATTTTCAGGTTCAGTTGAATTTAAACAATGGTCATGACAAAATAAATTCCAATTCTCAATCAAGGGAAAGCTTGAATTCATGTCCTGGTTATAGAGCCAAGAATTTTAAATGGGATGATGATGTCGAGAGGGAAACCCCTGACAATTCGAATTTCTTGGTGTTAGAAAGATGGCTTGAAAAGCGACAGGATGTAAAAGAACCTGAGCTGGTCACATGGATCTTTTCTGGACCTATGTTAAGTCCCTCGGTTCTTGAAGACCAAGCTTTGTAGACACATGGGGTGATCTCGATGGTCTCATCTGACATGTGGCCACCTCATGAACCAGTAAACTACATGAGAAGTGGGATCCAGTCTGGAACACCTTCTATCATTGGGCTGAAGTCACCCTCAACCTTACTACAAGGGTTTATCCGTGTCTCTGTGAGGCTCCGCTGGAATTAGATGGTCTCTGCTTGTGTCTTCCCAGGATCGATCGCTCAACATTGAGGATAATGGTCAATGCTATTGAAGCCCGCATTCCCATCGTATCTCTCTCATGCGATTGTCTAAACTAATCGCCAGAGCACTGAGGTCCTCCAGGTTATTCTGGATGACCAGCTCACTTTAGGAGGTGTGAAGTGAGCATTGGAAAATGCTTCATAAATCACAATCATCAAATACAAATGAAAAGCAATCGAGCAGTCAGCTATAGATTGCTTCCCCTGAATACAATCTAATGACCCACCTCCGGCCTCCCTTGCTACTGGGTGATGGGACACACAGCGTAACGTGCCAATAAATTCAGGGAAGAAAGATCGAAGAGATATTCACAAAAAGTTGCAAAAAGGAAGATGAAATAAAAACTAAAATTAATTAATAAACAAAATGGCAATAATTCCCCCCAAAAAACATAACAAAAACAAAAGAAACACTTTACCAAATGTGAAACTAATCTAACTGGAGTGGTGAACATTTGTAAAAGCTCTAGAATAGTGGTTCTTAATTTTGTTGGAGGCACCAAACCCCACCAGTTTCATATGCTCATTCACCGAACGCTTCTTTCAATGACTACTACTAACTGCAGACTAGACTGAGAGGTGGACCTCTGCGGCGGAGGATCCACCGAACCCCTGAGAACCCGAGGGTTCGATCGAACCCAGGTTAAAAAGTCACACTGTAGAAATATTAATTGAGGGAACAGCAAGCAAGGTCAATAATCTCAACAAGAATTCAGCAGCTTGGCAGTCCTTAAATACAAGACAGCTTGCGTCTGTGTAAGGGCAGGCAATGGGTCAGTTTCAGAAAATCGGTATGTATGACTGACCTTCCTCTGGAAAAATGTAAGCCAGTTATAAAGTCCAAAGAGTCTTGTGACCAAGGACGAGACTGCACAGGAAACTGGTGTGTTTGTTAAAGCCTCCGTAATCCTCAATGTCCCACTGTAGCATACCCATTATGCACTGACCAGGTATGATAGACTAATCTGGCCTCTTCCACAGACGGACCGTGAAGTTGGCAGAGAGCATCGAGCTTTTAAAAATGTGAACCCTTGTGATCGGTCAGCGTGAAATAAGTGGTTCAATAGTAGAGCCTATCCTGCCTGTCATGAGTTCAACCGTTTGCTGAGAGAATGTCGGCCTGGTTCTTGTGGTCAGTGAATATGGTGAAAGGTTCCTTGGCTCACTGTAGCCAGTGATGTCATTCACAGTTACACATATCATAATTACCGTTGGTAGTGCTGAGAGGAAAGTTCAGGGGGGAGATGACTGGATAAATCCTGCGCAAGGTTACTGGAGATACATACAACCCTTTGGTGCACCATGCTCTGGTTGCGAATAGTGTTGAATAGAAGTTCCATCATGCAATCATAAAGTTAAGAGGTAGCGACTGAGCATTATCTTTACTAAATACTTTCTTTTAACTATGTTATTCCTGAGCTTCTTTATCTAAACAGACAGTTTGTGTTGGAGCTCCCAAGTAATGTATTTTCAGGTTCAGTTGAATTTAAACAATGGTCATGACAAAATAAATTCCAATTCTCAATCAAGGGAAAGCTTGAATTCATGTCCTGGTTATAGAGCCAAGAATTTTAAATGGGATGATGATGTCGAGAGGGAAACCCCTGACAATTCGAATTTCTTGGTGTTAGAAAGATGGCTTGAAAAGCGACAGGATGTAAAAGAACCTGAGCTGGTCACATGGATCTTTTCTGGACCTATGTTAAGTCCCTCGGTTCTTGAAGACCAAGCTTTGTAGACACATGGGGTGATCTCGATGGTCTCATCTGACATGTGGCCACCTCATGAACCAGTAAACTACATGAGAAGTGGGATCCAGTCTGGAACACCTTCTATCATTGGGCTGAAGTCACCCTCAACCTTACTACAAGGGTTTATCCGTGTCTCTGTGAGGCTCCGCTGGAATTAGATGGTCTCTGCTTGTGTCTTCCCAGGATCGATCGCTCAACATTGAGGATAATGGTCAATGCTATTGAAGCCCGCATTCCCATCGTATCTCTCTCATGCGATTGTCTAAACTAATCGCCAGAGCACTGAGGTCCTCCAGGTTATTCTGGATGACCAGCTCACTTTAGGAGGTGTGAAGTGAGCATTGGAAAATGCTTCATAAATCACAATCATCAAATACAAATGAAAAGCAATCGAGCAGTCAGCTATAGATTGCTTCCCCTGAATACAATCTAATGACCCACCTCCGGCCTCCCTTGCTACTGGGTGATGGGACACACAGCGTAACGTGCCAATAAATTCAGGGAAGAAAGAAGGAATCACAACCACTGACTGATGCGTTTGCGTTCAAGAATACTGTGATCGCTGCTTCAAATGCCTCAGCCTCACTCCCACCCCACTTCGAATGTCCACCAAATCTGAAGAAAAAATAAAGAATACATACCAAAAAGCCTTACTTGTCCTTCCTGTGCTTTTACCTTGTTTTAAGGTGAAAAAATTTGAATGGATGAGTGGCCCTGAAATAAAACCCTCAGCACAAAACAAGAAGGAAGTGTTTATTTCAACATTAGTATATATCTGCTCAGTTTAATTACGCATCCAAAATATATCTTCACGCGCAAAACCATGACGAAGCTGTTGGGTGCACAGTTCATCTTCCATCCTCTGCTCTGGCACCTTTTCAAAGTAGTTATCCGGTTCCTCTCACTGGCAGCGTTAGTGCCAGGTCAGCACGTTTCACTCTCTCATGACTCTGGTGGTGATATCAGAACAGGAGCGTTTCAACACATTCATACACACTGGCTTTAGGAAGTGTTGATGGCGACTCAGAGAGATTTACTTCGGGGAGAGGAAAAAAATAAATAAAAAATCTCGGACAACCCGCAGTGTGGCGCCTGTGGTAATTGCCTGCAGGTCAGTTTGCGACCAAACACTGAAGGCAGCATGGTGTCACCCAGAAAGACTGTACAGCGTTTGATGTTTTGTGACCTCCTGGTGCTCCTCCAGATGCAGCTGCTGCCAAACGCTGAAAGACTCATATGATTCAATAGAGGGGTCAGACAGACAATTTAGTTGTGCTCCACAGCTAGTCGAACAGTTTACAAATGCACTTCACTAAAAAAAATACAAATATAGACATGAAAAGATGAATACACACCACAAAGACGTGTTTAAAAGCTGTAGAACTCAAATAAAGATTTGCACTTGCCAGTCGAGAAGCTCTCAACAGCAACTCTCCGCGCACAGCAATTACATTCATTGGCGGTCACTTTAGCCAGCAAAGGTACCTACTATAAAGATGGTAACATAGCAATTACAGCAAAAGTGTGATATTTTTAGTGTTTTTTTCCTGTCAAAGTCAGTTACAAAGTGAATGCTTCTCTGTGTGAGCTATGAAGCAGACTTTTGAAATGAAAGGTTCAACCTCCTGGAATCGACTGAATGGGCACCTCATTTAAAAACCATGAGGGGGGACAATTAACAAACATCAATTTACAAGTTTGTATTAAGGGTTTCATGGTATCGGCTCACAACAGAGGTGCAGTCCCTTTCAATGACGTATCATTGAAGAACTGTAGTTGTGATACAAACAGTAGAGGATAAAGTAAGATGAAGAATTTCGACAACTTCTTAATGGGTTTTCATGAGACAATTCTTTTGCAATAATGTGGTCTTGTTGCGCCATCATGCTCATATTCCACCATGGCATGCTATTGGACGATATACAGAACGAGCCTTCATTCGCAAGATAGCTCATCTTTTTTTCCCATGCATTTCTAATGAGTACTTTCTAATGACCCCCACCTCCACCCTCCATGCCTTGAATGCACTGGTGAGAACCCACCAAATAAATAACATTTTTTTCTTTTTTGTTCTTGATGTATTGGCCTGGATTTTCCATTACTCAGCAGAATAAAAGCATTTCCTTTCACTTCCAACAGTAAAGCTGGCGCTCGCCGTCAGGAATGTAAACACGCACAGTCTGTAAACAAGGCTCTCTGTGACCCCAACCCCCTTCAAACATCACTGACCACAACAAAACTCGCCTAAAGAAGTTCCTCTCTGATCCCCATGTTGCTCCCCGGCACAATGCTCAAAGAGCCACATGGCCCCATTTTTCAGCCCACAGGTGACAGGGGAAAGTGAATGAAGAGGGCCTCGGAAGATGACAGCCCCACTCATATTGCTTTCAGATCCTCAACATGTCCCATCAGTGAGTAGCAGAAAAAACAAATGTGGGCCTTGCGGTGGAGCGAGGCTAGAGGAGGTGTGGGGTTGGGAGGAAGGGGCGGTGGGGTTTAGAGGATTAATGATCTGCTGCAGCTGGCTGAGGAGCGGCGCAGTGATTCCTCAGTAAGCGCTGGTGGGGTTGAAGAGGAGAGGGGGTGTTTTGGAGGTGAGTTTCAGACTGGAGGGGACAGAGAGCCGTCAACACCACCTCCAACCTCTGCTGACAACGACAGCGATGCTGTCAGCACGCCACCGCATCTGTATGCAGGACAAAGGCCACTGACAGAGTGAGAAGATGATGGAAGCAGGGGAGTGACTTTTTGTCATTTCAACCACAATGCCACGGTGCAGAAATGCATCCCAGGCCTCATTTAGAACATCTTGTTCAGATTAATGCTCGACAAACAAACAGGCTAGTTTGAAAAGTCTCTACCCTCCCTCCCTTCACTGACGCCAGTCACTGTCGTACTTGCGCTCGCTCTCTGTTCATTTCAAGATGATAACAGTCACTCACATAGCCCAGAATAGTCAGGATCCTCCATACTTGGTATACTGAATGTCAATTTACCATCCTCTTAGGTCACTGTGCTTTGCAAACTGACATTGACTTGTTACTCACACAAATATAACAGCTAAACATGGGAGAACCTTGCATTCCCCGAATTGTGGATTGTACTTAATGAGCAAAGAATTGTCTTTTTGGTTCTTAAGTGGACATTATTTTTGGGTTACTGGGTTCAATTGCAGCTCTGGCCTTCCTGTGTGGAGTTTGCATGTTCTCCCCTTGCTTGTTCTCTGGATCCTCCAGTTTACTCCCACATTCCAAAAACATGCATGGCACGCTGATTAAACACAAATTGACCTTTGGTGTGAGTGTGATCGCGAGTGGTTCAGAAATGAATGAATGAATTTTTTAAGGTTTAAAATCAGGGAATTCTCAGGAATTGGCACATTTAAGATGATAGAAGGCAAGGTAAAACAAACGTTCATGGGCATCGTCCAAGATGACAATAATTGCATGACATTGTCACGTTTTGTGAGGTGGTGATGGCGGGTTCGGATCCCAAAAAGCAGGCAGGAGGGAGCAGGAGGTTGTTTGACAAATTGTATTAAAATAAAGTCAGCAGGAACATAATGTAAAACATCAAAATGATCTGAATGGAAAAAATACAAAGTAGCAAAAGAAGACCAAAAGTAAAAGCCCGCCGAGGTTAAACAAACACGTACACGATGCATGCTGCAACCAAGCAGCAAACAAACAATGAATCGGCACCGGATGATCGTGCCAGGTGTCCTTTTAAGTGTTATTGGTTATAACGACCAGCACCTGCGAGGCTGCCGGCAGGGCTGACGTCGCTACCCGCTGGTCGCCAATCTGATCGGGACGACCAGCACCTGTGCAGGTGCAGGCGGGGCCGACAGCGCCCCCCGTTGGTCGCCAACCAGATCATGACAGACATAGTGTGCACATCCGCCTAAAATGCTCTATCACCATTTTGTCTTTGTTGAAGCATTTTTCTATCTGCTCCATAAACGACATGCCAAAGAAGCTTTTTTTGTTATAACAATGCACAATGTTTTTTTTTTGGGGGGGGGGGTTCTAGACATTAGATGTGCTCTCACTGAGTAAGAACCATGTACATTTTGCCGATATGCATTTAATTTGTCCATAATGAAAATAACATTTTGTCATCATCTGGTCAAAAAGTACGTAGTCCTAAATTGCGCCCCACTATCACGGATAATTTGTTGCCCCATCCAGCATGTATGTGGCCGAACCCAGTTATCAACCAATAAATTAGATAATCTGAGTTCACCATTATTGAGACACCAGTTGACCTATTACAGGCCAGTGTGCCATCAACATGATGTTGAAACTGTCATGATACATACGACATTAAAAATACACCAGAGGAAATATTCTTTCATTAAAATGAGCAGCAAATTAATTGCAACAGGATTATTATTGACATTTTCCATTACGGTTTACGTCAGATAGCGTCAGGTAAGCATCTTCAACCCGTCCTAGCAGAGCAAAAAATGTCATGCTTATACATTTCAGGGTTTAGGCTAAAGGGAAAAAAAGCTTGGTCATGCCTGAAAACATGGATCTTGTTGTTCGCACTGCACAATTCATTAAATGGCATCAAAAAGCATGGGTGCCTGCGAAGCGCAATGATATCTCTCCAGTCTACAATCACCCACCACTGGCACCCATTCGAACTTGTCCTCAGCGCACGGCCATTGATCAAAATTTTGTTGTGAATCAAACAGCGTCGGCAAACACGATAGTATTGTCGAGTGTGTTCACCACTCAAGTAATGAAGAGATAATCATCTCAGCGCTTCCTGAGCTGCCGTGTAACAACACGTATAGTGCTCTTGGCACGCTACATGGCAGGCAGATGATTTGTGTGTGCCTTTACAGAGTGGGTAAAGTGACACAGGATTGATCCCCTCAGCTCATTCGTCATCGGCGACTGACCGAGAGCTGCCCCCAGGCGCGGTCCATCTCAGGCACTGCATGCCTGCCCTGCACACAGAGGCAGACGCAGACTAAGAGTAGCTTCTTGTCTCAAGAGAGCACTATGTTTGGATGAACGGTGTGAACAGGTTCGGCACTCATCTGCCTAAACGTCACACAATATAGTGTGAGGTGGGTGAGTGTATAGGGAGAAATAATATTGTGTCTCACAATTCCTGAAAGCCATTGCCATTTTTCAGCAGATATCTTGCTTTCATTGCTTTTTTTTAGTTTATAGGTCAGGGTTTTGTTTCTTTTTTTTTTTTAACTGAAACGTCACCGCAAGGTAAAGGAAAACATAGCAGAACCATTGTCACAATATTCATGAGAAAAAAGGATGCCGGTTGAAGACCATTGCAATCTGCCACATGGCAGATTGACAAAAACGTCATGCCTTTTTCGTCATTAAAAGGCGTTTCATTTATTTATTTATTTATTAAGGTTAGGTTAGGTTAGGTTAGATTAGATTAGATTAGATTAGATTAGACAACCTTTAATGGTCTCACAATAGAGAAATTCACAATAAACAGCAGCAAGGTTATGAAAGGAAGAAAAAAGTAAAAGAAGTAGAAGAACAAAATAAAAGAGCTGCTGTAAAGGCAGCCACTTTCGAGGCGCCATACTGAAGTCAAAATAAATATGACACAGCACAAAAGACACAGACAGTTATGCAATAGTAACCACTTTTCTGCACCCGCTTTGTTGGATGACACAGTGATAGATGAAAGAGGGGAGGATCAAAGTCTCCGTTTCACCAGTGGATCAGGCACACCATGCTGATAATATTTTTTAACCAGATGTTGAAGACCCGATCGATATGCAACAAGTGTCCAATCAGTTTTTAGTGGAATTTGGAATATTGTCGAGCATTTTTTAGGTTAATACCACGGCCAGCAGCAAGACTTTATGCAGCACATAAAATGTGACAATGTTGATAGATTTTCTAGTTTAGTGTTTTAATTTGTAATATACACAATATATATACATAGACATAGTCAGACAGACATACATACATACATACATACATACATACATACATACATACATACATACATACATACATACATACATACATACATATATATAAAAACATAATAATCCTCGCCTCACCCTTCATGGGTGGTGTCTGTCCCCCATATTTTTTTTTTTTTTAGCTCGGGTCCTCTACCAGAAGCCAGGAAGCTTGAGGGTTCTGCGCAGTATCCGTGCTGTTCCCAGCACTGCGCTTTTCTGGACCGAGATATCCGATGTTGTTCCCGGGATCTGTTGCAACCACTCGTCAAGTTTGGGGGTCACTGCCCCGCGTGCTCCGACCACCACAGGCACGACTGTCACCTTTACCTTCCAGGCTCTCACCAGCTCCTCTCTGAGCCCTTGGTATTTCTCGATTTTCTCATGTTCCTTCTTTCTGATGTTTCCATCACTCGGGACCGCTACATCCACGACAACGGTTTTCCTTTCCCCTTTATCTATGACCACGATATCTGGTTGGTTGGCCATTACCATCTTGTCAGTCTGTATCTGGAAGTCCCACGGGATCTTTGCTCGGTCATTCTCTACTACCTTGGGAGGTGTTTCCCATTTTGACCTTGGGGTTTCCAGTCCATACTCCGCATAGATGTTTCGGTAGACTATGCCAGCCACCTGGTTATGGCGCTCCATGTAGGCTTTCCCTGCCAGCATCTTACACCCTGCAGTTATGTGTTGGATTGTCTCAGGTGCCTCTTTGCACAACTTACACCTCGTGACCATAGATGAGGGTTGGGATGTAGATCGACCGGTAAATTGAGAGCTTTGCTTTTTGGCTCAGCTACTTCTTCACCACGACAGATCGGTACAAAGTCCGCATCACTGCAGACACCGCACCAATCCGCCTGTTGACCTCTCGCTCCCTCACAACCTCATTCGTGAACAAGACTCTCAGATACAGATACTTAAACTCCACTTGAGGCAAGATCTCCTCCCCGACCCGGAGATGGTACTCCACCCTTTTCTGACTGAGAACCATTGTCTCAGATTTGGAGGTGCTGATCCTCATCCCAACCGCTTCACATTCGGCTGCGAAACGCTCGAGAGAGAGTTGGGGAGTTCCGCTTGAAGACCCCAACAGTACCACATCATCTGCAAAAAGCAGAAATGCTATACCGAGGCCACCAAAACGGAACCCTTCAACGCTTCCGCTGCGTCTAGAAATTCTGTCCATAAAGGTTATGAACAGAATCGGTGACAAAGGGCAGCCTTGGCGGAGCTCAACCCTCACTGGAAACGCTTCCGACTTACTGCCGGCAATGCGAACCAAACTCTGACATCGGTCGTATAGGGACCGAACGGCCCATATCAGGCGCTCCTGTACCCCATACTCCTGAGGCACCCTCCACAGAACTCCACAAGGGACACGGTCAAACGCTTTTTCCAAGTCCACAAAGCACATGTAGACTGGTTGGGCGAATTCCCATGCACCCTTGAGGACCCTGCTAAGGGTCTAGAGCTGGTCCACTGTTCCACGACCGGGACGAAAACCACACTGCTCCTCCTCAATCTAAGGCGCAACTTCCCGACGGACCCGCCCCTCTAGAACCCCTGAATAGACCTTACCAGGGAGGCTGACAAGTGTTATCCCTCTGTAGTTGGAACACACACTCCGGTCCCCCTTTTTGAAAAGGGTGACCATCACCCTGGTCTGCCAATCCAGAGATACTCTCCCCGATGACCACGCAATGTTGCAGAGGCATGTTAGCCAAGACAGCCCCACAACATCCAGAGCCTTTAGGAATGTCGGGCAGATCTCATCCACCCCTGGGGCCTTTCCACCGAGGAGCTTTTTAACCACCTTGGTTATTTCAACCACAGAGATCAGAGAGCCCACCTCAGAGTCCCCAGACACTGCTTCCTCCAAGGAAGGCGTGTTGGTGGAGTTGAGGAGGTCTTCGAAGTACTCTGGCCACAGGTTCACGACGTCCCGAGTCGAGGTCAGCAGCGCCCCATCCTCACTGTACACAGTGTTAGTGGTGCACTGCCCCGGGACATGTGTATAGTTCTGCCGGAGGTGGGAGTTGAAACTCCTTCCGACAGGGGATTCCGCCAGACGTTCCTAACAAACCCTCACAACACGTTTGGGTCTGCCACGTCGGACTGGCATCTTCCCCCACCAACGGAGCCTACTCACCACCAGGTGGTGATCAGTTGACAGCTCCGCCCCTCTCTTCACTCGAGTGTCCAAAACATGAGGCCGCGAATCCGATGATACAACGACAAAGTCAATCATCGAACTGCGACCAAGGGTGTCCTGGTGCCACGTACACATATGGACACCCTTATGTTTGAATAAAGTGTTTGTTATAGACAATCCGTGTCGAGCACAGAAGTCCAATAACAAAACACCACTCGGGTTCTGATCGGAGCGGGGGCGTTCCTCCCAATCACGCCCCTCCAGGTCTCACTGTCATTGCCCACATACGCATTGAAATCACCCAGCAGAACAAGGGAGTCCCCAGGGGGAGTGCTCTCCAGCACGCCCTCTAAGGTCTCCAAACAGGATGGGTACACTGCTGTTTGGTGCATATGCACAGACAACAGTCAGAACCCGTCCCCCCACCCGAAGGCGGAGGGAGGAATCAGAATCAGAAAACCTTTATTCGTCCCACAATGGGGAAATTTGCAACCTTTCGTCTACCGGGGTGAATCCCAACGTACAGGTGGCGAGCCAGGGGAAAATAAGTATGCCGACACCTGCTCTGCACCTCTCACCGTGGGCAACTCCAGAGTGGAAGAGAGTCCAACCCCTCTCGAGAGGGCTGGTACCAGAACCCAGGCTGTGTGTGGAGGGAAGCCCAACTATGTCTTGTCTGAACTTTTCGACCTCATACACCAGCTCGGGCTCCTTCCCTGCAAGAGTGGTGACGTTCCACGTCCCAAGAGCTAGCTTCTGCAGTCGAGGATCGGACCAAGGTCCCCGCCGTTGGCTGCCGCCCAGCTCACAATGCACCCGACCCCTCTGGCCCATCCCATGGGTGGTGAGCCCTTGAGAAGGGGGACCCACGTTTCTTCTTCGGACTGAGCCCGACCACGCCCCATGGGTGTCGGCCTCTAGGCCTACACTGTAGGCCTTTTCCTACTTGGCCATAGGGTCTACACACTGTAGGCTCGGCCACCAGGCGCTCGCCAACGAGCCCCATCTCCAGGCCTAGCTCCAGAGAGGGGACCCGGTGACCCGCACCCGGGCAAGGGAAAACCATATCCATTTATGTTTCTCTTCATATGGCGTCTTTTGAGTCGTACCAGAGGTCTTGCCAGCGCTTTATCGGCACCCCAGCAAGAAAAAACAAAACCCCAAAAAATTTGGGAATGACACTCAACGTCAGATTTGTAATTCCTGAAGAAATACCAGGAATGCGAATGGGAATGGCGTCTCCCAACATTGTCCTCTTCTTTGTCATCCTCTCCATCCTCTCCATCACATCCTTAAGCCAGTTTACTGACGTAGCAATTGAAACTTAAACATAACTACACACAGTATATTTTTTAGTAAGATTTATTTCCAAGTTGGCTTTCTTATCGCATTCACAGCATGTTACTGTCATGCATAGCACGCACAATTGCTACTGTGGTAAACTTGACTATTTATTGGGCGTGCACACGGCAATAAACTGGTAATCAAGGCAGAAATAATGTCATTTTGGTTTTTAATCACGTCATTTGAGGACTTGTTTCAGGCCTAAAACACATCTTCAAAACTTCAATGTGGATTTTATCTGAAACGTGTTTGCCTCGAAGGTCATGAAATATCATCTAGTCTTGAATTTCAACTTTTGTCATTTTAGATCCGACTCTAAAGGGGTAATGCTTCAGCAGTCATGAACCTCCCCGCTAATCTCTGTAAAGCAGGGGTGTCAAAGTCATTTTATGCCGTGGGCCACATTGTAGTTACGGTTTCCTCTCGAGGGCTGTTATAAATTTGGGGAAGCCATTGGAATGTTTAGTCCCCTGCACATATTACATATAGAGCACACAACAAATTAATGAATAACTAGTTTTCAAATCTGAAGTCAAAAATAATGACTGTTATTGTGGTTTGCATCCATTGGTTCGGATTTTAGCAAGCAATCATGGAATTTCACAAGTTTGATTTGCTTTTGCGGGCCGAAGAAAATGATGTGGCAGGCTAGATTTGCCCCCCCGGGCCTTGACTTTGACACCTGTGCTGTAAAGTAACAACAAACTGATTTTTTTTTTGTTGTAAGCAGTACTTCTAATGTTTTCTTCATTTACATTTCGAAACAGACGCATTTCTAATTAAATATCATTTGCGGCAGTGATCAGTGTGTCAAATGCACTTAGCTCCAAAGTTTTTGGACATGCAAAAATAGAAATGACCTAGTTTGTGTGTGCGTGCGTGCGTGCGTGCGTGTGTGTGTGTGTGTGTGTGTGTGAGCGTTTGCGTGTGTGTGAGCGTGTGCGTGTGCGTGTGTGTGCATGTGCGTGTGTGTGCATGTGCGTGTGTGTGCACGTGCGTGGTGTGCGTGTGTGTGTGTGTGTGTGTGTGTGTGTGTGTGTGTGTGTGTGTGTGTGTGTGTGTGTGTGTGTGTGCGTGCATGTGTGCGTGCATGTGTGCGTAACTTTGGCCTTCCCTATGGCCAAGTAGGAAAAGGACCGCTACTTCATTAAATGCAAAGGAAAGGAAGCGAAGACAAAGCAAACAAAGCAAGAGTTGGGTGCAAAAGGAAAGGGTGAGTGAATGTCAGGGGTGGGTGGGCTACCATCCCTCCCTCTCATCCCTCCCCTCCCTCTCACACTCTCTCGTCTCCTCTGCAGAGTGGAGGGAGGTGAGCAGCATCTCTAGGTAAGGAGTCCCGTCACTCGGGGTCTCACATTGCCAAGGCTGCTCGGTTCCCACAGTGTGACCGGACCTAGACGTGGCCTTCCTCCCCACTCCGGCGGCCCGGCGTCTTTAGACCCCCAGGCCCTGGAGCAGAGGTTACACCAACACAGCCAGGCACAGCAACATGTCAGGCCCACACGAACCGTTGCCTTGGTGTTGCCGCATTAGCGAAACTGAGTTGCAAGGATTTGCCATGACGTTTAGGGCTCTCCTCGAGCCTGTTTCACTTTACCACCATGTGGCTGCACGTCTCGGCGCACTCAATCTCTCCATTTTTCCCAACATTCTCCTGTTCTTTGTCAATCTCTCTATCACATCTTTAAGGTCTTCCTCGCTCGTTCCACCGTGCCTCTTCCTACCCACTGATTGATGACTTAAGTCTGAGTGCCATGATTAGTCTGACGTTGATGAAAGACAAAGACAAAAGACATTTTTCATCCGGTCAAATCGCTCGCGACACTCGGATGCCAAGCAAAATGTTTCTTTTCAGTCAAGGCACAAAATAGCCGCACAATTAGTCCCTGCGAGAGGCTTTTCATTGGTGAGTGAGCAATAAACAGGTGCACACAATTTCACACCAACACCGCTGCCGTATGCCTCTCAACAAGGAAGCGTATAATTAATGTTGCGGAGAATAAAGTGAGGGGAAAAGTAGTTCTAATTGCAAAATGTAAATATTGAGTTTTCCCACAAGTGGGGAGCAGACCACCCAGGGTGCAAAATAGTCACCCGCCGACCCCTCCCCCCTCTTTTTTTTTTTTTTTGCCTTGACAGCGCAAGAGATGTCTTTTTGTGCGTGTGAAACATCACCAACCCAGAATCAACACCCGAACACAAACCATTATGTGTCTTTCTTTGCATGCAAATACTTTCTGGCAAGGGCAGGCCAGCATTTGGCATTTTGTATTGTGAGAACATGAAGTGACGAGGGGCCAAGCGGGATGGGATCATGCGGAATACTGTGCTTCGCTTGTTCCCGCAAGGTGTCGGGAATCGGGCGGATTGAGGCCGGGCGGACGTCTTGTGTGCTCTGGAGCATTTCTCACAGGACAAGAGAGCAAGAGAGCAAAGGGGGCAACGAGGGCAGGCGGCAGGGCAGCTCGGCACTGTAGCTGCAGTGTCTTGACACTCACAGCCTCCTGCGTGTGTGCGTTACAGCAAGGTGTCAAATACTTGTCTGGACTGTGACAAATGCCACCCGTTAGTTTCGCCGTAAGTACCTGCAGGATGGCCGATGAAACGTAACTGTTTGCGCTCCTCAAGATCAAAGTCAAGCACTGGAATGACAGCAAACTTCATTTGACTTGAGTGAGTGTATCCTCTGATGACTCAAAAGTGACCGCAAATCAATAAATAAAGGAATAAATACAAAGGAGATGTGAATGCTAACTTACACTGCATAATGCAATGCTCTTAATTGTGTTTTGAAAACACTCGCACGACTTAGTGTACTTTTTGGTGTCCGGTAGCTATGTGGTGGCGCACTTAAATGCCGTAATCAGGAATGCATCAAAAACGTAAATTCCATTTAAAAACATAGGGTTGACAACACAAATAAAAAATAGCCCGGAGCAGCTACACTCAAGATAATAAGTATTGAGGAGGTGAAAACTTACCTTGGCTGGTTTTAGTTCCTGAAGCAGGCTGTTGGACAAAGGCGACCAGGCATAACCCAACAATTCCAAGGCTCGCTGGTATCAACCCGTGCACATACATGCTCACTTTGCCTGTAGTTGAGCACTTGAGCCAAGATCTACGAGGTGCGGGAGCACGGCGGAGCGAGTGCGCGCTACCAAATTCTCCTCTTGTTATTCCTCGTGGGCGCGCTCCAGTGGATCTAGTGCAGCCCCCCGTTTTTGGATTGCTTTTTTAATGTAATTGTTATTTGTTTTTGTTTTTTTGCTCTTATTTTTGTTTGACAAAAACGTATTTAAGCCAGTGTATTTTAGTTTCAAATTGTCATCATTGTGTACTATCCGACAACAAGGAACGCAAGGAGGCTTATCTGTTATCATGTTCCGGAGCAGACCAATGTCATTTCGAGAACTGGAGCGAGAGAGCGAGAGAGCGAGAGAGAGAGAGAGAGAGAGAGAGAGAGAGAGAGAGAGAGAGAGAGAGAGAGAGAGAGAGAGAGAGAGAGAGAGAGAGAGAGAGAGAGAGAGAGAGAGAGAGAGAGAGAGAGAGAGAGAGAGAGAGAGAGAGAGAGAGAGAGAGAGAGAGAGAGAGAGAGAGAGAGAGAGAGAGAGAGAGAGAGAGAGAGAGAGAGAGAGAGAGAGAGAGAGAGAGAGAGAGAGAGAGAGAGAGAGAGAGAGACAGTGCGCCGGATTTAGGAAGAAAAGGGGAGGAGAGATGCGCCGGCGACGCACAACGAGCCCTTCCGTACCCTCTGACGGAGCAGCTTTCTTGGCCTGCCTCTTTTGATTTCCTATTTATTTTACCGATGAGCTTCATACAGGTGCTGCTTACCTTGCTTTTTCACGTGCCTTCCTTTGATGATTGAAAATGCGTAAAATACGTCACATGACAGAAGGCAGACTGACAGGCAGGCAGGCAGCTAGCTAGGCAGCTAGCTGGACGGATAGCTGGATGGATAGACGGATGGACAGACAGACAGACAGACAGACAGACAGACAGACAGATAGATAGATAGATAGATAGATAGATAGATAGATAGATAGATAGATAGATAGATAGATAGATAGATAGATAGATAGATAGATAGATAGATAGATAGATAGATAGATAGATAGATAGATAGTGTTATTTTGGTGCATGATCATTCCAAGGTCATTTAGCGATGTGATACTTTGCTTTAGTTGCAGCCATGCAGAACCATTTCCCCACGGAGAACTGAAAAGCCGATGTAATGCAACCAATCTGTACATTATCTAAGAAGATACCCGTGGGGGGAATTATTTCATGACCAAAAAAAGTCATGTAATTGGTTTATTATGCTGAAACTGTTCCAGCTGTCGAAAATTCAGATCAAGGTGAATTAATTCCTCAGGTGGTATAGCAATACAATCGGTAATTGTTTACAGAAACAGTGATGAAAGCTTACGATAATTGCCAAAAGCAATTATGTTCTGTGTCATCTAGTTCCAGAACCTTGACAAATACCATATTATCTGTGTACGAAGGAGATGCAGCTCCACTGTCACACTTTCCTCTTAATAGCCTGCCATAAACTAGCAAAGCACATTTAGACCGGATTGATGAAAAGGGTTCTTCTGCCGTCATCTGTACTTCTTTGAAGGTGTCAGACGTTTCGCTTATCCAAGAAGCTTTGTCAGCAAACTAAAGTCTTACTGGTAGTTTCGGCCCTATATATATCCCTACTGTCCAGACGTGGCGGTGCCCCGCTGCTTCTGTGTATGCTTCTTTTCTATTTCATCAAATATAATTACAACTTCAAAACGAGTCTGAGCGAAGTTAATTCTACCTTCATGGCATAATTCCAATGGAACAAAATGTAAAAATAGTGGTTTACAGTCAAAGGCAGGAGAGGTAACAATTTTTCATTATCGGCTGTCTGATCAAACCATTTCCTGGAGCAGCATTAATCTAAAATAATGTCACACTGTGCAAGATTCATTCAAATGAGCTTAGTGTGTGTTTTGCCCCAAACCAGGGGCCTCGTTAAATGAGACATTCAGCACAACAGAACAATCTTCTCAGAAATCCCAGTTTGCATCCACACGCGCAGTTAAACATGTAAATGTGCAGCACGAAGCCAAAGCATTCAGTGTAATTAAAATAACTCCCACCAGAGATATGGATGCATATCCAATGTCCTTGTGTGCAAATCTCTGGATAATGGCAAGCCCTTCTACAACCAAATGAGCTCTGAGAGCCACTGGGGGAGTCTGAGAAAGTCACAGGGTGGTTGCCGCACAGTGTGAGCAGCGAGTGCTGCAGCGGGATCTGTGCACTTTTCATGGCAACACTTCATTAAAGACAGGGGGGGTGCTGTGCACGGGCATCGCGCTGTGCACCAAACCAAAAGTTATTTTTACGTCGACAGACGCGCATGGGAAGACCAGGCAATGTTTAATTTATGAGCCACATCATAAAATCCACACCGGCGATGGAGGAGTGGGACAGCAGGAAGACATCCAGAGACCTCCAAGTATCTTTAGTATCCATTTTCAGTTTTGTAGGTAGAAAATAATGTATTTTTAATCACACTTTCTTAGTTTCTCATTTTCTAACTGAAGAATTTCATGGACAACCGACATCACTTTTTTGTTTTTTAACTGACATCAGAAAAACGTTTTATAGCATCTAAAATACCCAAAACACGCAGTATAATATTTTTAGTCAAATGCAAAACACCAATAAAAATGAGTTAAAGTGTCCAAAATCGGCAAAAAAATTAGCTGCGAATTGGGCATTTTCAGAAAGTCCCGCCCCCAGTTCGTGACCTCACGCCAAGACATGAAACAATGGCTTCAGATTCGGAGAATATGCTTTCTTGTTACACATCCAGTTATGAATATGATTCAAATACTTCTGAAGAGGAAAGCATACATGTTTGGAATCAATTAAAGAATTATATGTGCCATTTTGAGGCAACATCGGGGGAAAATCTCTCACCCAAAAAATAGAGGCACAAAATGGCGACCTCCAGTGGCCACCTCCGCTTCCACAGGCTGATAAATTCCTTATATGGACCTTGGATGCCCTCTTCTTTTTTCGGTCAGGGGGCGGTCCTTTCGTGACGTCACGTATGGACTCGTCACCAACTCAAAAACAAGACCTCCTGAATATTCAGAGCGAGTCTTAAAACGTAAAATATAGCTATATGCGGTGGAATACGCTCAGTAGAAGTCATTTGAAGCCATTTTACAAATTATGGACACAACTTGTCCAGAGACGTTGGTTGTCCTTTAAATGCAAAAAAAGACTATACAGTCAGCATGATTGGGTTGGATTGGATTGCATTGGATTATCTTAATGAAATACCGACTTCAACAAATTCTGAAAATGCAGCAAATCATGCACATGGAGTGGTCATGACGGAAAAAAATCCATGACTGAACTAACCAAGAATATCTGCTGGAGGGGGCCATAATTTTTCATCAGTGACACATACTTCCTAAACGGATGTATGCCAAAATGCAATTTTAAATATGGACAAAATGCGTAGGACACATGCAAAATATGCACTCATATTTTTGATGAATAAATAAAACATCCGTTATCCTAACGCAACACCAAAGTTGTGAAGCAAGTCTTTTAAAATTGTATTTATTTATATATATTTTTTTATTAGTTTGTTTGTTTATTTAGCCAATGCATGAAAATGACCAGGAAATCAGCAACAATAATTTTGTGAAACTTTTTTTCATAATAATAAACATCGATGAAAAGGTTTCTTCAGCCGTCATCTGTACTTTTTTGAAGGTGTTGGACATTTCGCTCCTTATCCAAGAAACTTCGTCAGCAAACTAAGGTCTTACTGGTAGTTTAGGCCCTATATATATATATATATATATATATATATATATATATATATATATATATATATATATATATATATATATATAATTTATTCATTCGTTCATTCATTTGTTTATTTATTTTAACAGAGAATTTTTGAGTGTGTTAAAAATTTCAGTTATCTACTTTTTAAACATTGGAGCTCAGTTATGCCTTGGTAAAAGCAACGTAATTCAAACTTTCCAAAAGACAAGACAAATATGTGGCAACCACTTCTTTGAAAGACTGTTGTGACAAGCTGTGTTTTAATTTTGACTGATATATTGCACAAAGATAATGCTCCAACAACTGCTACTAGAAGATAAACATAAAATGGATGAATGTTGGGAAACATGTGGAAGCGCTCCTGCACTCGACTACATCGCTACACGAAGCGAGGAACATTGCAGAGACCCTGAAATAGAAATATATCACAGCTCCACACTTGCTTTCTCCTCACAGCCAATGCTCAGAGCGCAGAACCTTCTCTGCTTCACTCCATCCCTCCCGGCGGGGGCTACAGACACCCATTGCCACATGCCCAGCAGGACCTCTTGGTACCCACCAAGCCAGCACCTCAGGGGGGAAGAGTGGCTTTTTTAAATTTTATAAAGTGCATGCATCGCAGGTCAAAGCTGCGGGCTTGCCCAAGGAATGGTTCCTGACCACAGCCTCAGTTGTTGGCACAGGTTAGAGGTGTTGCACAAAGACAACCTGTCTGAGCTAAAGGCACAAACTTGCCTGTCTAAAATCTCATTTTGCAGCATTATTGCCCCAAAGAACCCATGCGGAATGAGAGTCATCTAAGATATACAAAAATAAATAAGGATGTGTGTTGCTCCCAATTTCTTCAACTGGGGATTGTTGCTTTCATGCTTTTCTGGCCTATTTTCACTCTCAATAGTCACATCACTTCATCTGATGAATGTTCCGTCTATTTATTGAGCCCATAAACTTGTAATATTGTCTCTTAAATCACACACAATTGCTACTTTTCACAACATTGTGTATGCACTACTTTTGCCCCGCTGTCAGACCTGTTTCCACTTTGTCTAAATGGCTTTTCTTTGAATGCATCCGTCCACCGTTATAAATCATATACTGCATGTTGGTTTAACTTCAGGTGTCAGAGCAATCATGTGAGCATCACAAGGGTCTCTAAACTTTAATGGGATTATTTGTCAGTAAATGCATAAGTGGCAAATATTTTTGCAAATATACTTTGACATAAACTTGAAAATAAGTACCAAACGACTTTCAATCCCCCTAAAATGTAACCAACTACTTTTTATGAATACATAAAGCCATCAGGTTGTGGAGTGTCATTGGAAGATTTACATACCAAAACACCACTTTTCTGATTCAGAAGCCATTGCTACAGTTACAAAACTTTGCATGAGGCACACTTTAACACTGATTGTCTCAGCAAGTACACCCAATCTTTTGACTGACACTCAAAGTGGGGGAACATTAAGTTCCAGAATCCTCCACACTGACAATGGCCATGCACACCAAAAAGGATGAAGGATTTATACAAATTAAAACTTTTAGAACCAATTAAAATAATTTATAAACATGTGGCATGAATGAAAGTCAAACCAAAATTGTCATTTTTGAATAAAAATCATTTGTGGTCAAAGACTGCATGAATGGGCATCGCCAGATTCTCGGGGTCCCCTCTATGAAATGCCACAGCAACACTGAATTTGCAGTTACAAGGATTTATGCAAAGATGCTGTAGCCACTGAAAATGGACGCTTTTCTGTTATGTTAAGGATTTCATCATGTCCACGTTGTTTGACTTCAAATGTACCGTTGTTCTCGCTTGAGGAAAAATCATACAGTAAAAGTCACTTCTGAGTCTGACATTTCATTTCTCCTTTTGGTGCTGTTCTGTGCCAATGTCACATACACATTGTCACAGCAGGCTTCTGTTATGTTGCGTACTGTAATGGTGTTTTTGTCACAGGACCCGAAGGCTCTGTTATTCTCCAATCTCAATTGAGAGCTCCTTTCTTGCCCAAACGTATAGGCTACTCTTTGTTTTGTAGCAGCAGATCGAAAACGTACAGAAAGGCTTCAGACTCGTGCGTGAACTCCCGAATGCTTGAAGGGGTTCGGGTCATGTTTTGTCAGATGTGTACTGCAGACAGGCAATAAAGTGGATCAGAAGAGTACCTAAATCTTTGTTACAATTCTCAATTATTTGTTCCCGGCACGCCTGTACGATTGAATGAATTTCTATTTCCTGACAAGTACACTTTTCTAGAAACCTTGACTTACATGTCTCGTTTTCTGTGGTGTTTGGAATATTGAACTACAACAATTCAGTCCATGATTAGCCGTGGAAAAAAAATATATATATAGTCACAAAAGACTAGTAGCAGAATATATTGGACTGTCATGATATCGAGTACAACAGCTGTTCATGTTTCCCTTTACAAAGGTAACACTTTTATTAGGAATTATTTTAACAATATGCACATCAAGGTTGGATCCTTCCTTTGCTTTCTATGTCCACTGACAAAATGATGTGTTGAATTTACGCAATTTTATTTGCACAAAATAACAAGGAAATCTGGTCCATTTTTTAAACTAGATGAACTGTTTACAAATAATCCACCTGAGAGAATAAATTCAACACACAATTTTTCGGTAGACATAGAAAACAACAAAAGCATGATTTAATGCAGAACAAGCAGTTTCTTTTTCGTGACACTTGTTAATCTTGAAACCAGAATTACAAGACCATTTGATGACAGGTATGTAGATAAGTAGAATTATCGTCAACTACTAAAAGTTGGATCCAAATGATTTCATTTCATAAAAGCACTTCACTAAATACAATAGAGCATTGTAAATTTGAGACAAACTTTTTTCAATGTACCGTAATTTCAGTAAATTTGAGGGGGTACTGGAGTCCGTCAAAGATAAATATGGGAGAGAGGTTGGGTACACCAGAGTCACAATTCAACTTCAGGGCATTCATCATTCAATTCAGTGTTTAGAGAATCAGCAGGGATTAAATAGCAAATTGTAAAAAAAAAAAAAAAAAAGAAGAAATAAATGGAAGTATATTTAAAACGGAGTGAGGAATAAATCGTCGCAATGAACTGATTCTGGCTGCTATTGTTGGAAACCGGCAGGATATTGGATTACATCCTCTGTGAGTAGAAACTGTAATTTTCTTTGCACCGATAGATACCAAGTTTCATTTATCTTAATTATTTGAATACCAAGGCCCTGCTATCATAATAGTCAACAGTGTGTTTGCCCCTCGCATAAAGCCATTATATAGGCTATCATATAAATAAACTTTATTTCTGTGAGGCACATAGCAACAAAAAAGTAAAGATGAAGCATTTTCTACAGGTCACTCTGGCCTTATCTTTTATTCTCATTAAATTAAACAAATAAATATAAATTGTAAAGAATAAGTACTTTTTGTTGGATTATGAAAAGGCAAAAACAATTCATAATTCATAATTCGTGTTTTCTCCACTGCGAGACTAATAAAGTCAAATCCAATCCAATCCAATTGTCCACCCTTCTCTTATGTACTTTCTTAGCTTTAAGTTCCCAAAAACAATCCATCAAGGACTTGATATTCTCATGAAACAAATACAGTAAAGTCTCGTTATATCGATATCGGATATATCGATAGTCCCGGTTATATCGATACTATTTCTATGCACGCACGGAGAAAATTACATGCAAACAGGGTCGGATATATCGATAGTCCCGGTTATAGCGATATTTTTTCGGACTCCGTTGAATATCAATATAACGAGACTTTACTGTAATTTAAAGAGCCAACGTGAATGATACTCTATGGACTCAAACGTTTTTACAGCGGCATAGAATGTTTTGAAAGACTCTTCTGGCTCTGAGTCTCTGGATAATGATTGCCTGAAACCATTTGGCAAAGCTTTTAATGGACATTCAATTATTGTTATGATTAGGTCAAAGTTCCACACTATCGCTTCGAGTCGACTCAGCAGCATTGAGTTGGGCATGTTTGAACCTCAGCAATGGCTTTGTGCCACTTTATCTGTGCTAATCATCCTTGATGGCCTTGCAAGTAAAGAAAGGAAGAGGGCTTTTCAGAGGAAGCGACGTGAGGAGGTTTGCCTGTGCGTCATGAAATACCAAAGATTCTAGCCGTGTTTTCCAGTGAAAGACCATACCTTGAAACTCAACAAAACTAGATATGGTCATATTTGGGTCCTGAAGACACCATGACAAATAAAATCCTTCAGCAACTTGCCTAACAATATAAAATGTAGTTATGCTAAATGCTGAGACGTATAAAATGCAATTGCAGAACAATAAAAACAGTAACTTTAGAGTTGAGGTCCACATAAATGGATATTGACTTCAAGACATTGATTTTGCATTGTTTGCTGAGAGATTAATGATCAGCAGTACAGATGCAGACAATTACTTTCACGTTGTTGAGGACAATGTTAACATTCCCTTTGTCTCTTTCATGATGTGCATACTAATGTAAGGTCATTGCAAATATGAAAACACACATGACAATTCCCTTATATCTGGATGTGAATGGTGATGTACGGGGTTGTGGTTGAACAAATATAAAAAGTCTGCTGTTTTTTTATTTCTGAATGATTACTAAAGTAAGTTTGAGCTCTTGCACACACTCATGGACTATAAAAACGTGGCATAAAATTAAAATGGAGAGAATAAGAGCATGTTTTATTGCCGTTTATATAGATTGTTGGGTTTATTAGGAAACACTGCACGTTTTTTATTTGGTTGGCTATCAGTTTGGTTGGAATCAACTCTTATCAAGTGACGCTGGGTCATGTTTGAAACAGGACCGCCCTCTAGCGGCACCATTAATTTTATATACCGTACAGTATTTTGATTTTAAATGTTTTTTTTCCGAGTGATTATCAACTAGCGTGCCGTGAGAGCTCTTAAGAATGATCAAATTTTATTTCATCAAGCAGAAAAATATTGGGTTATCTATCCATCTCAGCGATGGCAGTGACGGGCAGAACAAAGAAATAGACTTCTATTAAATGGGGAAAAAACATTTTTTTCATGCTAATGCATTATGCGTGACATTTTTGTTTTGTGGTGTGCCTGAAAATTGCAAAATATTTGCCATGTCTCTATAATGGTAATGAATAATTCGTTTAGGCAAAATCTACAGTAACCTATTGGCTAAGCTACCATAGCGTCCCTTGTTAAGAAGTTCACAACACAACTTGTTCTGAGGCTCGCTTCCCTCCAAATACACAAACAAAGTTAATATTTCATCAGGTATGATATTCAGACAGACTTTCAGCTTGTCGATGTGCTGTATGTGGCACAGAGCAAGTGTATGACCAAAAAATAAAAAAGTCGGTTTGCTAGGTGGTGATGGCGGATGCGGATCCCCAAAAGCAGGCAGGAGTGAGTAGGAGGTTGTTTGACAAATTGTATTAAAATAAAGGTCAGCAGGAACAAAATGTAAAACATCAAAATCATCTGAATGGAAAAAATACAAAGTAGCAAAAGAAGAACAAAAGTAAAAGTCCGCCAAGGTTAAACAAACACATGCACAGCGCATGCAGCAAACAATGAACCGACAACGGATGGTCGTGTCGGGTGTCCTTTTAAGTGACAGTGATTATAACGACCAGCACCTGCGAGGCTGCCGGCAGGGCTGACGTCGCCAATCTGATCGGGACGACCAGCACCTGTGCAGGTGGGGTAGACAGCGCCCCCTGTTGGTCGCCAACCAGATCATGACAAAAAATAACTGGTTACACCGGTTCTCGCACTCCACATTAGATAATTGTGCTGTAAACGAGGCGGCCGAAAGGTGCCTGTGTCTGACTTGACAGAGATTTTCATCCATCATTATCTGATCTACTTTTCCTCAGGGTGGCAGGGGGGGGGCAGTAGTCTGAGGACACCTTAAACTGGTTGTCAGTTAAAGGACAACCGACGTCTCTGGACAAGTTGTGTTCATAATTTGTAAAATGGCTTCAAATGACTTCTACTGAGCGTATTCCACCGCATATAGCTATTTTTTACGTTTTAAGACTCACGCTGAATATTCAGGAAGTCTTGTTTTTGAGTTGGTGACGAGTCCGTACGTGACGTCACTAAAGGAATGCCCCTGGCCGAAAAAAAGACACATTGTAGCAGTCCTTCCATCACGTCAATGTATTTTGCGGTACTTGTTTGGTCTGACAACCTCGTGTTGCACCCAAAAGCCGCCACAAGAGGGCGTCCAAGCTCCATATAAGGAATTTATCAGCCTGTGGAAACGGAGGTGGCCATAGGAGGTCGCCAATTTGTGCCTCTTTTTTTGGGTGAGACATTTCCCCCCAATGTTGCCTCAAAATGGCACGAAATAAATTCTTTAATCGATTGCAAACATGTATGCTTTCCTCTTCAGAACTACAGTAAAGTCTCGTTATATCGATATCGGATATATCGATAGTCCCGGTTATATCGATACTATTTCTATGCACGCACGGAGAAAATTACATGCAAACAGGGTCGGATATATCGATAGTCCCGGTTATATCTATATTTTTTCGGACTCCCTTGAATATCGATATAACGAGACTTTACTGTATTTGAATCATATTCATAACTGGATGTGTAACAAGAAAGCATATTCTCCGAATCTGAAGCCATTGTTTTGATTCTTGTTTGTTTTGATCAGCAATGCAAGACGTCACGAACTGGGGGCGGGACTTTCTGAAAATTCCCAATTCGCAGCTCAATTTGTGCAGATTTTGGACACTATAAGTCATTTTCATTGGTGTTTTGCATTTGAAAATATAATACTGCGTAATTTGGGTATTTTAGATGCTGTAAAACGTTTTTCTGATGTCAGTTAAAAAACAAAAAAGTGACGTCGGTTGTCCTTTAATTGAAGGGCACTAAAACTCAGAGTGGTGTATGGGGGTGTATGGGAGAGGTAGTACCTTTGAGGGAGATACGGTCGCAGCTGTATTGCTGATGCTTTATAGCTGGTTGATCCCTAACTTGTCCTCACCATCACCCAGCTCTTGTCTATGGCTCCAAGTAGCAGACGTTCTGCGGCCACACCACGGCAAACTGCTTCGACCGGCAGGCTAAACTAGACAAGGGTAACCAGGGGGGCTCCGGAACTCCTGGTGAAGAGCTTGGAGAGGAGATAGGCACCACCAAGTTTAATTGCCTACTGAAATGTCATGATTTACAAACAGTCAGGATCACTCATGCCGGATCGGCCGAGGCCCGGAAAAACAACGACCGCGCTACCCACGAAGACCGAGAGCGCTGGAGATCTCTGACTGCCCAGACGTCCATCATGGCAGCCCTACGGCCTTCTAGGCCATGGGATGAAGTGAAGTGAAGTGAAAACCCAGAATCTTAATCACACAAAATATGTCTTATTTCAAATGCACATTGAAAGGAATCTGTACAATGATATTTCTCTGAGTACAGATCAGTTCGAAAGCCACCAACACAGCTGAAGGTGACACTCCCAAAATACACTAAAGAAATAAGAATTATTGATTGCCAATACTTGCCATTTATATCCCCTTGCGGCTGCAGTAAAATATTTGCACTTATGCTACAAAAGGGAGGGACAAGGAATGTGGAACATAGTTTTTTAATCACCACCTTCCTGCTGTTTGACTTCTTCATATTCCGACAAGTGCCTTAATGCGGCATCTTAAAAATGCAAGAATTGCTTGTTGCAAAAATTTCTTCCATCAGCAAAGGCAGACAACAATAACAGACATCCATCATTTCTTTTATATGGTTAAGGTCATGTATTATATTTCTCAGACTTAAATAGGAATCTTTGAGTGCTTAACTGATAGTTTTAGGATATACAATATACTGAGCGCAATGGTGTGCAGGTTTGCAATCATGGTAGGAAATGCTCATAGGGGTATGGCGCTGATGGCCATAAAGGCTAACGAGCCAGTTTATAAGGTACTTTCAGTGGATATGTACATGTACATGGGACAGTGAACCTCCACTTTTCACTGGGGACATGCCACTCCACAGACAGCAAACATCCTGAAATAATGATGCCCAGTCAAATGTATTTCCACCCCTCAAAAAATTGACTAAGTGGAGATATACCAATATAAATGATTGGCTCCCTGCCAAAAGCAAATAAATAGTAAAATACATCCATAAAAATATTTTTTTTTAAGTAAAAAAAACTAAATCTGCAGGTGCCAAATCGACAGTAAGTGGGGGTCCACTGTATAATATAGGGATGACGATCAACACACAATATCGATCCGCTAAGAAATCAACGGGCTTCCTGTAGCTTTGAACATAATAGCGTATGTTTTTCTGTATTTATTTACAGGTCATTAGTTATGTATAAGAACTTCATGGTATCGATGAGAAGGTTTCTTCAGCCGTCATCTGTACAAAAGTGAAGGTTTCGGACGTTTCGCCTCCTATCCAAGAGACTTCGTCAGCGAACTAAAGCCTGACTGGCTCCCTAAAGCCTGACTGGCTCCCTAATGTCCAGACCTAGTGGCGCCGGACACAGCTATGATAGGTCCCTACTCTCAGGTTGGGGGGGGGGCGCGGGACCCCCCCCTGTGGCCCCACTGATTGTTCCTACATTCCTGACTAACGATTGGCCTATTACCCCCACTCCCCCCCGGTATCACCTCATCAGCATAACGACCCTCATCAGCATTGCGAAAGTTGCCTAACCTGTTTTGCCTGAGCAGGCTATTGTATGAACGATCCAAATTGAACCTCACACCACCCGACCGGTTTAATGAAGGATTTTGTTGTTTTATAAGAATCGCCTCTTTTACCCCCCTTTCAAACCATCTATGTTCTTTCGCTAAGATTTTAACCTCATTGTCGTCAAATGAGTGGTTAGTAGCTTTTAGGTGCAAATGTACTGCCGATTGAGGCCCGCGCCCCCCCCCAACCTGAGAGTAGGGACCTATCATAGCTGTGTCCGGCGCCACTAGGTCTGGACATTAGGGATATATAAATGGGGCCAATACGACCAGTCAGGCTTTAGTTCGCTGACGAAGTCTCTTGGATAGGAGGCGAAACGTCCGAAACCTTCACTTTTGTACAGATGACGGCTGAAGAAACCTTCTCATCGATGGACCACTCCTGTACGACTGAGAGCTTACACAGACGAACTTCATGGTATTTTGAGGGAGCGTCTGGCTCATCTTAGTCCCTAATCAGTCCGAGTTTCTTCAGGGCATCATGGCGTTCCATTACATTTGCATCTCGAGGGGAGATTAGTACACTGATGCCATGGGGCCGAGGAGGCTTGTGAGAGTCTCTTGATTGCTGCTGGTCAGTATAGGAGTGGACACGTCGCCGGACGTCAGGGCTGGTGGCATGATTGAGACACTGCTCAACACTAATTCTTCCATGATGATCTACAGGGCGACTTAGGCGGAGCCCTGAGTGCTCCGCGGCATCTGACTGGGAACCAATGACCTTGGTTAACTGCTTGACCAGGTCCGACGATGTGAGGGAAGGAGATTTCACTTGAGTATACTTTGAACTCGCTAAAATATTGTTCACAGAATATTGTTCACGACCTGGAGAGCGTGGTCTGCCACGGTCACTGAAGACAGGGGAGATTGAAGTAATTTCCGAGGCAGTCGAGAAGGAGGCAGGGGACGCACTGCTCATGAAGCGATGAGATGGTGTTAAATTGGATGGACTTGGGAGTGTTATACTGCTCGGAGATGGAAGAGGTGTCCATGACTTTCGTGTTTGCGAGGAATGTTTATGACTCACCGCAGGGCCCGAATCAGTTGCAGAACCTTTAACCAGCCCAAGCTTCTGTAGGGCCTCAAGGTGGATTCTCTCATGGTTCAGCAGTTGTCGGCTGCCATTCCCATTTGTCGTATTATCTACCTCCGTTTGTGTTTGGGAGAGTGAGTGGAATGAAAGCCTTTTGGGTTTAGGGGCCACAGAAGGTGGGCTCTGTGGCTCTTTGACTTCAGGATGAAGGATCATGGGTAGAAGAGACGCAGAGGAGAGGGGAGTCTGATGGGCTTTGATATTGAGCTTGTCTGTAGGTCTCTTGACAACAGGGGGGCTAACTGATGGCCTCTTCTCCAAGGCTCTCTGATATAGCCGCTTCAAGTCAACAGAGACTGGCCTGGTGCTGTTGACCTTAGAGGAGGTTTTGATGCTGTCAGGCTCTGGATCAGGCTCTGGATCGTGCTCTGGGTTGGGCTCTGGGTAAGGTCCCGGATCCCTGAAAGCAGATGGTGGTGGGATCAGACCTAGGTCTAACTCAGGAGTAATGCAAGGGATTATGTTTGGAGAGTCATCTATGGTCGGTAAACCCAGTCCATCAGTATGCATATTGAGTGATGTGTTGAGGCCAGTGACCGAGTCAGTAACCAGAACTGGAGGTGGCGATATGACCGTCATAGATGCTTTAAGTGCTTCTGTGCTTGCTTTAGAAGCAACAATGAAGTTTGGTTCATAGGTTTGATTCCAATTATTATGCCCCGCTGTGTTTTCTTCAGTTACTGATATGTACACAGGTTTCTTCCCGACGGGAAAGCCACTCAGCACAGTGGGTGAGGTCTCCAATCGCTGATCCATTCTGGACCTGAAGTTCAATCTGGAAATAGCTACAAAACAAAAGCACAGCAGAAATGACTCAGATAACACTAAATAAACAAGCAAGCATCTTGTCCAGGAACAGACATCATTTTCATACATACCATTGACCTTTTTTAGACCCATATTCCCTGGAGGGTTTCTGGAGTCTGGTTCGTCATTTGATAGTCCGCAGTCCTCCTGCACCTGCAATGCTTCAATGGTCTGCTCCAGATACATGAGGCATGCCCGCTCCTCAGCAGATAAGTGTTCCATGCTGTCCTCACTCTGCAGATAAATATGTGTGAGCTATCATTGAATATTTCTCTCTTCCTCATCATCATCATAATCATCATCATCCTGAGTGCTTCTCTGAGAAACGAGGGAAATCGCAACAAAGTTGCGATTTCCAAAGATCTTTTGATGTTCTAACTACAATATAATATTCCCATAACATGTTTTATTTTTTTTAGTTGTTTGTGTTTCTTGACACGGTTACACTTTGCAGAAATAGCCAAATCCCAGAAGACCCCCTTTGATCATTTAATCGGAAAATAAAAACTAATAGCATGCTCTACATCAGGGGTGTCAAAAGTCGGTCCTCGAGGGCCGCTGTCCTGCCTGTTTTCCAGCTCTCCCAGGAGCAACACACCTGATTCAAATGATCAGCTCATCAGCCAGCTCTGAAGCAGCATCAAAATGGTCCTGATGATTTGAATCAGGTGCGTTGCTCCTGGGAGAGCTGGGAAACAGACAGGACGGCGGCCCCCGAGGACCGACTTTGGACACCCCTGCTCTACATGGTCCAAATGATTTAACCATCGACGACAATACAATTAAATGGTAAAGGGCCTGATTATGTGTCTGCATGTGATGCACGATTGTTATATCTCACAATAAGTCACCAAATAACTAGATCAGTGGTTCTTAATCTTGTTGGAGGCACCGAACCCCACCAGTTTCATATGCTCATTCACCGAACCCTGCTTCCAATGACTGTGCCTACTAACTGGAGACTAGACTGAGGGTTGGACCTGTCGTGGAGGATCCACCGAACCCCTGAGACCGACTCACCGAACCCCTGGGGTTCGAACGAACACAGGTTAAGAACCACTGAACTAGATCTACAAAAATAACTGAAGAAAAATGAATATTAGTGTGCTTGAAAAAATATGAATGAATTGAAAGTGGAGTGCTAACTTGTAGTTGAGCAACCCTGCCTCATTTTTTCCCCAAAATAAGTAAGTAGTTTGTGTTCATTTGATTTTATTTATGAGGGGGACTTTTAATTGTTGAGGTACAGTGTATTGGAAGATTGTCTGCATTTTTTGGTTCAGTTTTTGAGCTAAAAATGTTTGTTTTGTTTTTCCCAATGTATTTCAGTGGATTTTTGCTACTTGTGGGCACTGGCTCTGGCTAATAGCAGGGAGCCACTGTATAATTATAGAATTTTTGTATTTGTCAATTGATATATAGAAATATAGATGAGATTTGCAGTACATTTTAAACATTAAACATTTCTGCACGTCAAAATGAATGTTTAGGAAGAAGGAAGAAAAAAAGCAATCAGATGGGAAATGTGGTTTTTTTCTATGTCCTGCAACATATTGGAAAACAAGCTAAAACTAACAATAAAACCAACTACAAAGTAAACAAAAATCGTTTTTCTTTTTTGAAGAAAAAAACAACAACACCAACAACAAAAAAAAAACAACAACCCCACTCTAAAAACCAATTAAAACTATCTAGCTGCATTTAGCATAGAACGAAAAATCCAAAACCATTATAACACGCTGTCCACTGTTGCATGCTGCACTTAAGTCGAAAGACATGGAAGAGCGTTTGACTCGCTGCACATGAACATAGAGAATGGCTTGTGTCAAAGAATATCAGATACAAGTAGTCCGGAGAGATGATTGACTCACAAAGCCCGAGTTCATGCTGATCACACTGTCATGGCTACCACTGCTCTCCTTGTTTCTCAAGTATGCTGAAGCGACAACATATTCCATCGTTTCACCCGTCGACATTGCACAGGGAAGAGGCTTGTGGGTAGTTCATCAAGCTGTGGAAATATCTAGTGTTATGGAGAAAATGTTAAATGAAAGGAAAAAAAGGTGTATACTGCAGGTCCATCTTTGTTTCAGCACTTTACAGACTTAGAGATGGTACGTAAAATGCTTTGCCGTAAATATCGACACTGAAATTGGCACATGCACGTGGGCCCAGGCGGTGTCAAGGGGCTAATGAAGGAAGGGGAAAATAATAAAACAGCTGTCCAGAAAGACCCATGATTTTGGAACAGAACAGTTCGAGGTGGGTCAGTCACGATGAGTGGCTTGTATGGGAAGAAGTAATGATCTTTTGGACAATTATCTGTCAGTCAAAATAATTATCGATATTATGACAGCAAAATGAATTCGCAAATCCTTTTGGAGTCAAAGACAAGATTGTTTCAAGTGATTGCCGTTTTGTTTGAGACTTTTCACTCGTTCACAAAAAACAGATGGAACAGGGCCATGTTGGCTAAGCCATTTAAAAACACTCAATAAGCACTTGGTTACTGCAAACAGTGATATTCCCATCCCAACAAGTTTTTTTTAGCATTCCTCAACTTTTTCCAAGCTTTTGTTAACCCTGTCTTATCTTTTGGGAAATGTGTTGCAGGTGTCAAATTTAAAATAAGCCAATATTAGAAGAAGAAAAAAACAATGTTCTTCAGGTTGATTTTAGTAGTGTTTTCGGTTGAATATAGGTTGAATGGGATTTATAAATAATTGCATTCAGTTTTTAATTTCACGCAAGAAAGCCCTCTAATGCGGTGTAATAGAAGCAATTCCGCGAACTGTGGGCCAAAGTTCCTCCACAGCAATGTAAAAGACTCATCATCAATTATTGAAAACGCTTGATTTCAGTTGTTGCTGCCACACGAGAAGTAGTTTCAGATTATTTGTTTATTATGGTGCATTAATAAATTGGCATTTAGAAAATGTATTTTGTATTTCATTGGGCTGTCACTGTGGGATATTCAAATTGGCTTCAGGAATGGAAATATTTATTTGTGATAAATATGCAAAGAACGCAGAAATCAGGAAGTGGGTAAATACTTTTTCACTAGACCGTACAGATGTTCAGAGAAGCAATCAGGCCGAACGCATTTGTTCATTTCAAGCAAACATTATGCAATCCAAAATACCATTTCACTGCTATTTTTCTATCAGCAAATTACTATTCCTCCCATCAAGACAATCTTCAGAATGAAAGGGGAACGTTGAAAACATTAAAGCAGCCAACACCTGTGCGCACTGGAAGAAAATTCGCAGGGTGCACCCACAGCTGAGTCAGAATGAAATAGTGAGTGGAATGTCACTTAGCTTGCTCAAATACTTTCATGACAACTGGGACATTAAAGTGTGAACGGACATGTGCAGTTACTGGGCGTTGCACCAGAGGTAGTTTTAAGTGGAATAGCCAGCCAAATTTCTTCAACTGTGCTTGGCGGTTTCAAACAAGTCTCAGTGTGATCCAAAGGCATGAATGGACAATAAGGAACAATTGCATTGGAGTGTAATAATTAACATAAACATAAATTGTTGAAAGTTTAAACTCAGTATACTTTCCCCTCACCGGCTTCTATTGGCAAATATTTACACTACGGAGATTCATTAACTCAGTCTATTCAGAAAGATAATAAATGATTACAAACACAACAGAGGGTCCCTCTTGAGAAAACAATTTCCATTTTGCATTAAAAGATCATTCCAAATGTTTTAATCTTCATTTGGACTCAAAATCAGAGAAAGCAGGAAGTGCTGCAAACTATTTGGGGAGCGTAGTGTTGAGGTAAAAATGTCACCTAACCTTCTCTGGAAACATAAAAAACAAGTTTTTAAAGACACATTGGTTCAGGGGAAGGACATAAATCAAGGAAGGAATTGTGAACGTAATCCAGCATAATCAAAACTCACCAGCGACATGAATGTAGGCAGGTAGAGTTGAGCTACGTGTGCGTATCATTACATCTCTGAGGTTGTGCGTCCTGCCTCCACTGAAGCTGAGAAAAAGGGTGAGGCACTTTGGGTACAACTGTGTTGTGCTAAACCAATCCGACTGCACACATGTGGTCACATGGAGACAGTTAAGCAACCTGACAGATATGTGCTGGCACTACTGCAACTGAATTATGTCTAAACAAACTCCTAAAGGGAAACACAGTGTTTTTAGGTCATCGTACTGATGTATGTCAAACTGTTGGAGCATTTATTTTGATATCACCTGTTTGTTCCTCCACATTTAGAGAGAACTCGTTTAATGAAACCAACATATCTAACTTTACTCGGGGTGTTATAATTGTCTCCGGTCACACTAATTGGAGTGATCCAGTAGTTGCCCTATATACAACAATAATTTAGTGGCATACTAAATTATTGTTGTATTCTGAGGTGTGTTGTTGAATTTTACGGCATCAAACAAAGAGCTGTTTCTTAATGTATGGAGGACAGTGCTACAGCACCATCAGTCTTGATTTAAAAATAATCGTTAAAATACTGAATGATGGGCGTAACTCTGGATTTAGGGTTGCTTTGAAGTTCATTCCAAATATTGATGAAAAACCAGTTTTGCCAATTTCTATTTTTGTCAATGATGTCCTTAACTGTCATTTTTTTTCAATCCACTCTTTCTCAAGCACACATCCTCACAAAGGTCACAGGCATGCTGGAACCTATCCCAGCTGTCTTTGGGTACTAAGTGGGATGTACCTTGAACTGGTTGACAGCCAATCGGAGGGCACACAGAGACAAACAACCATCCATACTCACAATCACGCACACCTAAGGGACATTTTAAAGTGTTCCACCAGGGGTTTATGGCATAATTCTCATCTCATCTCATTTTCCGTACCGCTTATTCCTCATTAGGGTCGCGGGGGTTGCTCGAGCCTATCTCAGCAGTCTTCGGGCACGAGGCGGCGGGGGACACCCTGAATTGGTTGCCAGCCAATCGCAGGGCACACAAAGACATACAACAGTCACTCTCACACTCAGACCTAGGAACAATTTGGAGTGGTCAATCTGCCTGCCATGCATGTTTTTTTTGAGTGTGGGAGGAAACCGGAGGACCCGGAGAAAACCCACACGGGTCCGGGGAGAACATGCAAACTCCACACAGGGAGGCCGGACCGGGACGCGAACCGGCGACCTCTGCACTGTGAAGCCGATGTGCTAACCACTCGACGCCCTATGTCATAATTAAACCAAACAAATAATATAAGCAACATTTCATATCTTGAAAATGGCTTTAAAAAAGGTAATAATAATAATAATAATACGAAGAAGAAGAATGAGTGTTTTTTTTCCTCCACCCTCTGATTCTTCAAACCACAGGTGTCAAAGTGAAGGCCCGGGGGCAAAATCCGGCCCGCCACACCAAATTTGTTAAAATACATATGCTTGGTAAAGTCTGAACCAAAATTTCAAATTGTCGTATGTAAACTACAATAACAGTCATTATACTTTATGTTAACTTCATACTGTCTCCTTGTTATCTAATGAACAACAGATCCTTTTCTTACAGACAATGGTGTTTGAGGTGTTCAATTACCTGACATGTTTCGGTAAATTAGTCATTATTCTTGACTTCAGATTTGAAAACTAGTTATTCATTAATTTGTTGTGCCTTCTGTATGTAATATATGGAAGGGATGAAACATTCTCATGGTTTCCCCAAATTCACAACGGAAACCATAACTACAATGTGGCCCGCGGCAAAAGAATGACTTTGACACCCCTGCTTTAAAACATAGGTCGTCCCTCACTATTAAAAAAAAGAAAAAATACAACACCATACAATAATACCAGGTCAGTTCAATATCATAATAAAAATAATTCTTAGGAATGAAAACAAACAAGGACAAACTGTCAAACTGCGCAGTTTATTCATTGAACAATTACGAAAAGAATCATGAAAAAAACGGGAAGCCCAAGATTATTTACAATCTTTTTTTTCTAAAGTGAGGTCCCTCGTTTTCCCTCGGACTCACGCAGGGTGTTTACCACGATATGTGTAACTTTATAAGACATAGTCCTTTTAATCTCTTTTGACATAAGTCAAAAATTACATACATACATACATACATACATACATACATACATACATACATACATACATACATACATACATACATACATACATACATACATACATACATACTGTATAGAGATCTATCAAAGCAAAAATCATTCAAGTATCAAAATAAAGACCACTAGTTTCATGTAGAATATCTTTTGCATCAAAAATGTCCCAAAATATTTACTCTGCGCCTCAGTGGTGTGCAAAGGCAAAATGGAATCATGCTGATGGCGGAAGGGGCCCTCACCAGCGTGTTTAAGACAGTGTACCATAAATTTAAACCCACTGCTCAGACGACGTACCAAACAAGTGTACAGTGCTCAACATAAATGATTATAGCCCCTTTGAAAGGAAAGCTTTTCTTAGTGAACAAAAAAAATATGGATATGACTCACTTGGCTGATTTTGTAGATGCACTATGTAGTGCACTGTAAAACACACCTTCGCTGATGTACATGTTATTGTATATTCATCAGTTGGGCAGCAAGTACCATTAACAGTGAGAAAAGTATTATTATTTTTGAAAAAAATATTTTTGAACTACAGAAAAATAAATCAAAGAAGTACCATCCTGCATGGCAGGTTTGGTGAATAATCTCACAAGATGAATTGGACAAAGGAGCCAAGAGACAAAGTAAGTTGCTGCATGACAACAACTGTCCTATAAAATCATAATACATGGCAATGAGGTCAAATACCAAAGCTGCACCCTCTTACATATCTGGAAAACAGTCTTTGTAGTGTTACCTCTGGCTATTAGTTTGGTTAAAATAAAGAAACCACTCTGTACAAGATTGCTGATCACAGTTATACATGCTGAGGATGAGATGGTAAAGGACAAATTAAATTATGACTTACATTTGTATCTTAAAAAAACAACTCATACACAAACACAAAATATATTCCTCACTTTTCGAAGATGAAGATGGGCAACCGTGTCGAGTATGCCCTCCATACGTGATGAGACATGTCCGGTGGGAAGGAAGTGATGTGATGAACGTTGTGATGTCGGACCAATAACCACATTTCTCCAGAATGATGATGGTTCAGGAATACTCCTATCTCCCCCCTAAAAACATCCTACCCATCATTCAACAGGGTTGTCCGTGAATACAGGCTGGGGGCTATGTTTAGCTACAGGGAGAATGACACATACACAAAGTTAAAATTTTGTCAAACTAACAGGCCTAAAAGACATTATTTATGGAGTGATGTAGCCTATCATCCCCCTTTTCAAATAAGGCCAAAACACGGGAAGGTGCACTTGACTTGAGGAGTATGTAAAAGTGCTTCAATGCTAAGCTACATGACCATATCACAGTGTTTTGGGATATTTCCCTCCTTTGGATCTTAATTAACTGCTGAAAAAAAGCTGAGAAAATAGTTCAAGCCCAGTGATACATTGAAAAAACAACAGCAACAGGACCGGGCAATCCATGTGCAAGATACGTGCAGCCTCATAGCTGTGGGAAAGCGATGGGTGTCGGGAGTGAAAAGCCTCAGAGCGGCCGTCACCTAGCAGAGCAGGAAAAGTACCAGGGAAAAAAAGTCTTATCACCAAGAGTCAATAGTGAGATTCACGACTGGGTTTTGGGGGTGAGGAGCGTGGGGTATCTTCTAGCGAGTTCAAGGAGCATACAAGGTAAACAGAGGCAACTAGCAGTGAAGGTGATTAGCAGGCTGGCAGTGTAAATAATACCAGCTGGTAGGGGAATTATAATAGCAGACAGCTACAAGTGTTCAGGAATGATTGGGAAGATCGATGGAGTTGCAGTGAAAGGCACACAGAGGGCAATGGGAAGGTGAAAAATTGAGACCAGGCGCAAGTTCAGATGTCAGGAAGAAGGGAGGGTGGAGGGGGTCCACTCAGAATATGGTGGTCTCATACTTAGTGCTGATTGTACGCTTTGGTTCATTGGGGTCCATGAGCCACGTGGCGCCGCTCTGTGACTGGGAATCTCCCTCCTGTTCCAAAAGGGCATCCTAAAAACAAAAATTAGGTGATCAGATGCATTTTTCCTGCTATTTTCATCATGAGTCCATTGAGATGATGATTCCTGAAATTGATTCATCACTGAGTGACAAATGTTGTTCTCTACAATACAATACATATTGTTTTATATAGCGCTTTAAAAACAGATGGCACTGTAACAAAACGCTTAACATGGGCAACTATCATATACATGTTCTGATTTGAACATGTAAGAGCAGGCGCTGCTCCAATCCAATCATTTTGGGTCAGTATATGAAAAAGCAGCAGCCAAAAGGAACACTGCCAACCACTCATAATCACTAAATTAAGACTCATAAACTAACTGTAAAACAAGCACAACAACAGAGACACGCGTGAACTGGACAATTATGTCGTAGCTGGGGAAGGTCATAAAAACAATGCCACGAGGAGCTGAAGGGAGAGCATCATGTGGAGTGGAGGAAGGAAGTTTAATGCTGGCGTACAAGTTGTGACATTAACTAAACAGAAAAGGAGAGTTGTAGCCAACAGGGAAGGAGAGGCTGGAATGATAATATGCAAGTCATGACAAAAATTTGACAAGCATGCAACACTGACTGCTGAACACCCCATGATGCTTTTTAGCTTGTTAATTGAGCCCAAGTTGTAAATGTGTCTCTGAAGTGTAGTTTGCTCATCCATATTCAACAGTAAACACTCAATCAGAGAGTAATGCTCATTGTAGGCAAACAGCAACCTGGTAAAATTAGATTCATTCGGTTAGCTTGGAGGTTAATGGAAGTCATTCACCTGGGGGTGTGTCACTGGTTATTGGTCTATAAGTGACCTTTGATTAGGCAGTGAATACAATTCGACGGTGAGCACAACCCAACTGAGGATGAGCAGTTCTGGGAAGGACTGATTCAAGGAATGGTAGAAATTTCTCAAGTTCTCACAGGATGCTTTTCAAAATGGAAACCAAATAATGGAGTTGGGAATTTTGTGTGACTTAAATTATTCTTCCGTGTTAACTCAGCAACATTTTCGACTCACCACTGACTTGCGGACACTTCCTCGTGGTTTGGGAACAGGTCGGCTGGACTTGGTCTCGATGAGCTCTCCTGGTAAGCTCTGTTGCAGTTTGGTCCTCTGGGCCTGGAGAGCCAGTTGATATGCCACCTCAAATGCTTGACCCAGTGTCAGGATGATCTCATAGGTAAGGTTCTAAAAGAGTGTGATCACAGAGGAGTAACTGAGAAAAGGGCTCTGCTTTCTTTTTTAGATTTTCATGTCTTTGATGACAACCTTGTGCTTAAACAACAAAGAAGGGGATCCATGCAAAAACACACAATTCAACAGGGTTGTTTTACATTTACTTTTCCAGTACAGTCATACCCTTGGTCATACCTGTGGTTGTCAAAGACCAAGGTATGACCGTATTTTGATCATACTTCTAAATTTAATCCTTTTGGTCACTCATTGCAATTTCAAGCCAGCAATGCTTTCAAAGCCTAGTTTCGGCGGGAAACACAACCTATGATACATGCCATATTCCATCAGAATGAGGAGAGGTTCATAATTTACAAGCACAGGGCGTGCTGATTGCAATTACCACATCAATAGTGCTGAACACATGGCAGTAGTGATGGCTGGTCTGCAAGTCCTTGGTAATGTAGGCAAATGTACACAAGTCTTCCGGGTCCTGTGCTGCACATGAAATGTTACGGATCTCGTGCTCCGCAATGATATTCTGCAAGAAGACCAGAAAGAGGTCAGATCAAACCGTCTAATGTCTTTTGAGTTTCCTTTTCTATTCATATATTCTACTGTAAATGTGAAAAACATCGTTGCGCAGCAGCTGCAACTGATAACAAAAGGCTCTGGGGATATGCCAACAAACACTGCTTCCATTTTTAATTTGAGAGAGGGAGGGCCTCTTTGGGTGCAGTACAGAAGGTGGAAAATACATTCAAAGAGGCAACAATGTATACAGTATTTTTAAGAAGTTAAAGTACAGATTGAACATACTCCAAAGACCAGCCCCTGTCCGTTTACCAAAATGAGGAGTGAAGCTTGAACCAGTAGAAGACCACGAGTCCCCACCATCATTACAGCAGAGTTCACTCTCCTATTTTATTGAGTGGCTCAATTTGTACTTAAGAAAATGACTTGAATGTTTATGTATACGTTACTATCCAACAAAGCACTGAAATTGACAGCTACTCACTGACACTGACCCAAAGTTCAAAGTGACTTTTCAGAAGAAGTAGCAGAGCCAATTAACTCATTCACTGCCAGAGGATGTGCAAACATGTGTCCACTAGAGCGCCAGGGTTTTTGTCATTTTCACTCAAATTGCAACCCACAGAATATTGAGTTTTAGGACTACATAAACATTCAAGACAGCGGAAGAAACCTCAGACGCTCTTCTTTCTTCAGAAAGAAATTGTTATTTTCTAAGTTATATGGTTCTGGAGTTAGCTGAGCTTGAAACGGGGGCGGCTGTAAAAAATACAACACAAAGCATACATATTGATTTATCTAGCCCTGTAATAACAGCTGCAGCTGTAACAAAGTGCTAACATGGATAAAAGGTAAATGCTGCCCCTTCGTGGAAGGCAAAACACATTGCCAGAGGTCTGACCAGCACTTTATCAGCACACCTTGCAAGAAAAACAAACACCCGAAAAAATTTGGGAATGGCACTCAACGTCACACTTTTCTATTCCAAATAAATTCAGGAATGGCAGCGAATGAGTTAACATAATTTACCTTGTTGGCTGCATCAATGAACTTCACACCTTTGTATGTAATCGAGAGGACAATGGTGGGAACTTTTCTCATTTGCTCTGTTGATCTCTGGAAGAAATAGCCAAAGACACAAAGTGGAAAGAACATGCAGTTGGGCTAAAATGTAGAATGTTACTTCTTGCACTCAGATCACATTATCATTGGTACTGACCCGCATTTTGGCACAGGCATCTTGGGTGGACTCAGTGCCTCGTAGCTCCTTGATGAGCATGGAACCCAAGTACTGTAAAGAAACCTCGATCTGATTATTCTTTGACGCGTTCACCAAACAGTCAAAGCAAGTGGCTTTGCTAGCGGAGATATTAGAAACTCACGCTGGCTTCATAGGCGCAGGATTCAAAGATGAGCTTCTCTGGTTGATGATGCCAGCTCTGGACCGGAGCGTATGGAGCTGCCAGACTAGGTGGCCGAAGTACCAGACGGGATTCCCGGTGCCGCTCCTCTTGCCATTCCTGGAGAGCAAGAGCAAGACATCTGGTATGTGATTCTTTGCTAACATTGATAATCGCTGTAAGAGGAAGATGCTGACGAACGCACATGTGATCTGCGACGTTCACTGCAATGTCTTTGGGTGACATCATAGTTGTTATCTTGGGCTCTCTTCCTCACTGGTTCTCCAGCGGGAAGCAGAGGATCCATGGACTGACACATTGAGGACTCCATCAGACCGAGTGAAAACGAGGAATGGGATACTGGGAGGTCTTGGCACTGCAGACAATCACATATTTTGTTGATGATCAACGTAAATACTTTTTCACTGTTTTGGTCAAGGTTCTCCCATTTACTTCTCCTCGTTTGAAGAGAGAGCCAGGACGTAAAACAAATCCTTTGGATTGACTTCACATGATTAAACTGTGTTAAATTAAAATGGGATTTGATTATTTACATCTCAGGATGTAGATATGATGGTGTAAAAACGATTTGTATTTGATGGTTGAGTGTTGCTGTCTAGGGACTGGTTAAGCGTGGTTAAGGCTTAACCTGGCTTAACCAGCTTAACCGTTAAGCCAAGTCCTGACATGTACGAGCTCCTAAACACACTACTTGTTTGCAAAGTGACATCACAATGACAGTCGTGATGTTGGCGGCTAAAAATAGCACATTTGAGTTAGCCTGGTTTATTACCAATAGTACAGTATTTGTGTAATTAAGTCATATTTTTCATTGCCCTTAATCAGCGATTGAATGTTTTTTTTTCAGAATGCCATTGTGTCGTAGCAAGTAGCAATAATTTCTGCTGGCAATGCCTCAGGGTCTAGAAAACAAGTGAAGTTACGCCACATGTTTTAAATAAAAATATTTTGAAAATAAATGCTTACTTAGGTACAGATGCCTGTATATTATTAGCCCAGGCAGGGTTTATCTTGAAATTGGCCTTCTTACCGTTTTGTATTGTATTGTTGCTATGATGCCTAGGTCATCTAGCACTGGTAAATGTAAGATGAAAAGTGTTTGTGTTGTATAAACACCAATCGATGCTACTCCCCCTTGATTCTGGAACATTATTTGGGGGCCAAGCATGACTGAACTGAAATGATTATCATCCTCTTGTACACAAAAGGCTGCAATCACCTTGATCTGAGACAACCGCGGTGGCTTGATGGGAGGTTCTTCACAAGGTCTCTCTGCTAATGATGCAATAATTCGCTTCCTGTGCCCAAGCAGGGTAATCTTGAGGACCTGGATTCAAGCGAGCAGAAAAAAAACATCTAGAATCAAAAGACCCAATTTCCACAAACCCACATTCAGTTCATTATGCTTAATTACGCACATTGACAATTTCCAGTTCCCAAAGGTTCTTGACACAATCCAGAGAACGGTAACCACTGGCCAGGAAGTTATGGAGGTACTCATTTAGGCCCAGATTCTCCAACCAGGAGGATAGGGAACTGCTGCTGTCACAGCCCAGTGCTTTCACCTGAAACAAGCAAGTGCGTCCAACACAGTCACTAATATGAATCTGAGCGAGACCAGCACTTCTATCTTTGCAGGCAACCGAAGGCGATTCATACCTTGGGGAGAGAATGTGCTGCATGTAGGATCTTCTTTCTGTGGCTTGGGTCTGTGATCCCAATTTCACGCAAGTCCTGTTCCTCCATTACATTACTCCCCTGTAATGACACAGAAAGAAAAGCATAATGTTGCTACAAGTCAATGTCCTTTTATTGAGTTATGTATTTAGTCTCTGGAAAATTAACGGCCTAGGGAATCAAGATGTGATGAATGCAACCGCACTGACTCAAAAAGCAATGTGCAATATAACATCTGCATATGTTGCATCTCCAAGGTGCATTTGTAAATGTAATCATGCAAATGGGGTTCCCATTTGCATGATTGGTTTGTTGCCCTCTGCAGGTCAAGGTTCGCTTTTTTGTTAAGTCAAAAGTATAAATTGAATTTTGATGTGAGATTTATGTATTTCTTAGCAATGATTGCTATATAGCTTTGTTTGTTTTGTTTGATAATGTAATTTTAAATTGTATTGTAAAGTGCTTTCTTATAGCTGCAGCCGTTGTGAAAGCACAATATTAAATAACATTTTTTTTGTATTATATTGTGATTGATGGACTATGACAATGTTCAATGTAGACAATGTTCATGTTGTTTGAGTAAAAGTTGTCCTTGAAATTGGTGACTTGTCGCAGTGACTCCCAACCTGTGTGCCATAAGAGCTCTGACGCTGTCGTGGGAAATGAAAATACTGCTTCATTGGTGATTTTTTTTTTTTTTATAACAATCTTAGTCCGTTTATATTTGCTTATGGTAAGACAAAGAACAATTAAATGTTCTTCTAGCATTGAATTGACTTACAGTATGTATTCACTTTGTGTGAACATTTTTCTTTGGTGGTGCATTTTTTTTAAAACTGCCATTGCTACATGAAGGTTGGGAGTCACTGACTTATCGCATCCTGTCAGGGCTCTAAATGTAGTACAGTAATGTAAAACCCTGTATGGATTGACTGCTTCTTTCAGTCAAGCAAAACACAAGCATGCACTGCAGGTTTAGTATTGATCATGACTTGCAGAAAAAAATGTCAATTCCTTCCTGAGTAAGATGCTCAAACCTCTTTCTGTCTCCCAATGGCTTTAAAACGCGGGGCCGATTCAGAACAGTTAAAGGGACATTGGAGCGCAGTGTTAAATAATCTATCTCTGGTGACACACACTGTATACCTCTGAGACCATGTGCCACATTGATGGATAGCAAAAAAAGGAAAGACACTAAATCAGGGGTGCTCACACTTTTTCAGCATACGAGCTACTTATAAAAACAACCAAGTCAAAATGATCTACCCACGACAAAAATGCAAAACATAATTATTTTCAAATGTTTTAAGGATTCTTTGTATGTACAATGTATGTTGATGTACCTTGCATAACTGAATAAGCCAATATTGCACAACACACATAATAACTACATATACATAACATAATACATAACTATAATAATAATAATACATTTAATTTCAAGCACTTTTCAAAACACCCAAGGACACTTTACAATAAAAACAATAAAACAAAGCACATAACAATAAAACCATAAGTAAAATGATACATAGTAAAATAACACATAACTATTAACATTTTTTTCTAATTACCTGAGTTTACTTTGATGACTTGCACTGAATTGAATCAGCCAGGGATGCATAGTCCGGACAGTAGCTGCTGACAGCCAGTCTCAAGCACATTTCCAAATAAATGTTCATCATTCATGGTGGAACGGTATTTGGACTTAATGATCTTCATGTTGGAAAAGGCCGACTCACATAAATAAGTGGAGCCGAATAATGCAGTCAAGGAGGTAGCACATTTCCTCATGTTGGGGTACTTTTCCCGTGTGAGTAAGTTACAGGACTGTCCATGAGCGCTGGACCTCAGCAGTGAGAACACTCACAATCTCCGATGTCTTTCCACATTTGCTGGGTTAAATCCTCAGCCGTGGCTTCACAGCGCCGTGTAACTGTATGTCTTGACAGCTGCAGAGATTTGATTGAAGATAATATCTCTGCCTTATTTTTAACGTCTCTGAACAAGCAGTCAGCTGCTTCAACGAATGCTTCTTTTACCATCTCTCCATCATGGAAGGACCTATTGTTTTTAACGATGGCATGACTCACGGGGAACGATGCTTCGGTGGCGGCTTTCGCTTTTGAAGTATGTTGAGTGAAAAATGACTGCTGTCCGGACAACTGGGATTTTAGTTCGTCCACAGTTCTCTTTCTCAGCTGGCTTTTCGGCGGAAAGTCAATGTTGTATTTTCCATGAACAGTCCGAAAATGCCGCTCCACATTTTCCCATTCCGTATGAAAGTAACATGTTTTGCCCCCTTACTTGGTCCCGCGTTCTCACTCATTTTGATCACCATATGTTTTAGCAAGGACTTAAAATCTGAGGTAATTCGCTGACTAGCTTGTAAATTTTGCTGCGTTTAGCGCCGTTGTTTACGCATGCACGGCGACCTAAAGGTAAAAATTCAGTTGTCATCTGAATGGTTGCCCTGTATGTCAATCAAGTGACGGGACGTTTGATAGGCTGACAAATGTTTTTTTACTGTCACGCTGCGATCGACCAGTACTACCTCCGCTATCGACCAGTAGATCGCGATCGACGTATTGGTTAGTCACATTCATGTTGTTGTTCATGTGTGTTTGTGTCCTTTTAACCTGAAAGATGAACTTTCCCGATTAGTTGGAAGACCACAAGGCAAGAGGAAATACAGCTAAACCAACAAATGGGAGCCCAATTCATCTATCATTGTAAGGCAATGTGCTGATTGCTCCTGCTGTGGTTAAAGTTTGAATTAAGTACTGGTTAATATACTTTTTAATGGACCATTTTATTTTTTACCTTTGATATAGGGGGAGAGAAAAGCCATTAAAACACAAGCGCGCACACACACACACACACACACACACGCACACACGCACACGCACACGCTTTCCTGTTTGAACGACTTTGTGAGGTCCGGGTAACTCCACATCAGGAGTGAGGACCACCCTTTCTGATAAGTTTAGAGAAGAACCAGTGTTATATTTGAACACTAGATATCCCCCTAACTGCATTTCCCACTTCAACTTGTTTAAAAAAACAAAGCAATAAGTAGACTTGAGAGTGGAATCACTAGACAAGTGAGGTCCGAATGGGTACATCCAGGGACCTCACTCATATAGTGAATTATGTTCGAAACATCGTTTTTTATTTATTTATTTATTTTGTTTGGTTGATTCAGTTGAGTTTTCAAACCACTTTTTGTATCAACTTTTACCTCTCATTATCACCTACAATTACACGGCAGACATTTTGTATTTTAATTGTGTGTATATATATACAGTAAAGTCTCGTTATATCGATATTCAAGGGAGTCCGAAAAAATATCGATATAACCGGGACTATCGATATATGTATACTGTTTGCATGTAATTTTTAATAGTATCGATATAACCGGGACTATCGATATATCTGATATCGATATGAGACTTTACTATATATATATATATATATATATATATATATATAGAGAGAGAGAGAGAGAGAGAGAGAGAGAGAGAGAGAGAGAGAGAGAGAGAGAGAGAGAGAGAGAGAGAGAGAGAGAGAGAGAGAGAGAGAGAGAGAGAGAGAGAGAGAGAGAGAGAGAGAGAGAGAGAGAGACTGTTTAATGAACAACTTCATAGTTTTAACTTAAAATAAATGGAATTCCTTATTTATATGTTCATATCAATCGGAAGCTGGTCTGGTCGATTGCTGTATCATAACTACTTTGGTAAAGTGACCCATGCTTTTCCTCAATGAATTTCCATAACCAAATCAAATAAACTAAAACTTTATTTTAACATGATGTTAACATGAAATCTGTCCTGAAGAAAAACATTTTTAACAACAGTAAAAGGGAATATAATACAAAATTAAATACTCTTGTAAGAAACTAGAACGTGTACTAAAGTGCATATTTGTGAAGAAAAAGGCATGCACATCAAAACAAATTTGTTGTATCATTAAAACTGAAGAACCCGAGAAGTGGATCTTCTTTTGAGTGTCACAATTTTGTTGTGGACAAAGTTCTTTATGTCTTTCCAGGATTTTTGAGCCAAGGTCTGCGGCTCTTTCTTAATGCAGTCAGTACACTGTTCTTTCCCAGGCACTTGATGCCCTTTTATCAGTCTCTTCATGTGTTTTTCCACAGCAGCCTTTTCTTCTTCACTCCACGGTCTCCTCAAATTTACTCTGGGAGACCCTAAATATGATGACAATTGCAATTTAATGATACTCACAAAGACCACTTGTGGCAGCATTACAGTGTGGATTATATACATAAAATAAATAGACTTACCTTTCTTTTTCTCTGACTTTGATTTTTCATGCTCTTTGGAAGCAATTTTTTTTCTTGGACTCAAATCTACAAAGAAAGGAGACATTGCTAATTTGACACTCATGGGCAAATACGGTGCATGCATTTTAACTTGTTAAATTATGGAGAGAAAAAAATATTTCTGGATCCAAAATTAAAAGTTAGTGTGAACCAATACCTCAAGGTAAGACTAATAGCCAGAAAAAGCTTCCAGTTTACCATCTGAGTCAGAAGTTCTATTCCGTTTGCCATGACAGCGCTTTGCTCGTTTTTTTGTCACGTCACCTTAAAGTAAAACAAGCAAAATGACACCTTGCACTTGTTATGGTGGGACAGGGAGCCATTTGAAAAGGAATCATTTGGAATTCTACAGGGATACATCTGGGAAATTAAAAAAAGTGGCCCCCTTGTGTCTGAAAAGGGGTCAAATTCTAAAATTGATAGGGCCTGATTTAACTAGATTGCCAAAGTATACAAAACCATTTGAAATAAACCAAAGACATTTTCAATATTCGGTTTACGAACGTTACATTTTTGAAACTTTTACCTTGGCATACGAACTTTACCTTGGCATACGAACTTTTTTGTACACGGAGCTGCCTCAATGAGTGATGTGTCGTTCGCGAACGAGCCCATGAAGAACTAGATACAATTATCACAGAGAAAGCACCTACAATGAATCATTCCTCAAGATGGTGAAAGAAGAAGGCTACGTTCCTCATCAAGTGTTTCATGCTGATGAAACTGGCCACTTCATTCCATCAAGCCATCAACGACCATCACAAAGGTCAATAAAACCACTTTATTATACAGTACAGTTTATTTTTTTAATTATAAGACCGTAGCACATTTATTATACATAAAATAATGTATATTTTGTGTAGTTTTAAGGCTTAGAAAATTAGAAAGTAGAAAATTATGTTTTATGAGGACCTGGGAACGGGTTATTCCCATTTTAAGGGTTTCCTCTGGGAAATTATTTTTGGGATACAAACTTTTTGCCTTCCACACTGTCTGGGAACCAATTAAGTTCATAAGCCAGGGTATCACTGTATATACCTGTTCGATCAACACTAAGTTTTTAAATAATAATGAACAAATTGTTATTCTGTCAAGTGTGGTGAGTATTGTGCTACTTATGATTTCAATCTCATCACAACTTCCTCAGTCATATTTTTTTAGCCTGCAGACCCCACATGTCAGCAAATGCTCCCTCACCTCTGGCCCATTCTTGTTGACCAAGAGAACTACATGATACCTCATACTTCATGACAACGCCCGTGAAAAAAAAATGAGGAGATATTCGAACCCTTGGGATGTCCGTTCATCCCACCCAGCCACCCGCCACAGAAAACTGACTCTTAAATCAGAATCTAATGATGCCTGCAGACACAGTAGTAGCATACTTATTCATCCTACAATTTTACCTTCAATGACATTTTCTTTTCTTTTCCCCCACGGTTTGATTCTGCTAGAGCCTGCTTTGGGGATATAATCTGTGCAGAAAAGAAAAAGATTGAAAATTAGTCCTATCCAGGGCAGATTTATTAATCTTACAATTTACCTTCATCCACATTTTCATTTCTTTTTTCCCCTGAATTTGTGCTGCTTGAGCCTGTTTTGGGGATATCATCTTTGCAGAAAATAAGATTGAAAGTTAGTGTAAAGTATACTTATTAATCTTACAATTTACCTTCATCCACATTTGCCTTTCTTTTCCCTCTCGGTTTGGTGCTACTAGAACCTGCTTTGGGTATATCATCTGTGCAGAAAAGAAAGAAAGAAAGTATAGAAGTAACAATCAGGTTTTTCTTTATGCCAGTCTCAAAATGATTTTTTTTAAATATGATGACATTTCAGTGAATGCTTACCAGAAAAAGATAATTTAATGGTGTCAAGATTCTTTCCACTAAGTGTTCCAGTGCCTTGCTCCATTGCAAAAAGCAGCTTGCTGATTTTTGCAATTTGAAAAGTTTTATCAGTCTGTCTATAAAAATCTCGGTGCACTCTGATGTCGTGTCCCATGAACCTTGCGACTTGTTCCAATTCCTGTTCACTAAGATCCAACAGCTGACACAGTGTCGCAACCTGTTTCCTCAGTTTGGTAGACCTTAGGAATTGAGGGTTTTCTGCGTTGCTTTCTTTCGCAAATTTGCGCAGACAGTCACATCCCCGGATATTTGTTATTGCACCTGGTCTTGCAAAAAGATAGGGATTCTCAGCAGGTATCCCTGCATCTTGTCGCCTTTGAATTAAAACGTTGATGGACTCCTTCATTCTTTCTGTAAAAAACACTGGGACCTTTCTGCCCCTTTTGCCCCGGACTTCAATGCGAGTTAAGAGCTTGCTTAACTCTTTTTCCAATGGTGAAAGTGTTTCAAAAATGTCCTGATTGACTGGATTTGTGCTGGCATTCTGGTAGGTCTCGAGAGTCAAACGTGATGCTTCCCCTTCACGCCGCTTGTTAAAAACAATCATTTGTGCCAGAACAGATTCATTCAATTTACGAAAAGCACTTAAGCTCATCCCTTGGGTCAATTCAGCCTTTGCCTCCTCTTCAACCACTCTAAGGTGGTCCCTGAGTGTGATGACATCCTTGGTAAGAGGAATATCATCTTGTTTATTCCATCTTTTTTCATCTATTGTTTGATGAGCACTGACTGATACATGGTTTTTCCAGTTTTTTTTCGAGGAGTTCCAGAAATTTTTTTGCCTTTCTCTCTGCCAGGTCGTCATCCTCCATCAGAGTCTGTCCAATAAGGACTTCCACTGCTCCTTTCAAACAAAATCCTAATTTAAGAGCTGTGGAGGGTTTCCCATATTCATTTTTCCCTGGACTGAACGCAGTGAGTTTCTTTGCGACATTTATAACATTGTTAAACTTCAAAGGCGTACACAAATCCTGCAGACCCGCGATGGTCTTATCCATTTTTTTTAGCAATAAGCATGAACCGTCCCAATTCCCTCATTCGTTGCGCAATGTACTGGTGCTTGGACTTGACGGCCATGTTTGGAATACAGTGATTCGCCATACTTGCAAATTAGGAAATCCTTTCGTATGTGAAACGATACAGGATCTTGTCTCATGTTATTGATAATTGTTTCACATCCCTCTGACGATGCGGCTGTTGGGAGGAGACTGGCAGCAATATTTTGGACCCTCTTTCCTTTGCTTCGCTTGTCGTCTTTGCATAGCTCTCTTGCTCTACAAATTGAATGATGTTTCCACAGACATTTTTTTAAAAACAACCCATAACATGATGGGCAGGGCAAATAATCATCGGTGGAGGCGGCATCGGTTGGCTGCTTCCATGTGACAAGTTCCCCTTGTCCATCTTTTAGAACCGTGCTGTTATGTTTGAAGTCTCCCTTGTTCCGAAGCTGTTCCAATAGGGACTTTCTTTTTTTGGATCCTGATGGAAAGCTGAACGCGAAAGCAACTTCTTTAAATTCCATGTTTCCTTTCTAAATGTCTTGCCATCTTCAAATTTGATTGGCCACAGTAGAAACAATAATGCCTTTTGTCCCAAACGCGTTTGCCTTCTTTTCTTGAACACGTTTTTATGGTTACAGATGGATCTTCTTTCCTTATCTTTTGTTTTTTGTTTTTTCTTTGAACATAGGTTAATGGGTTACTTTGTTTTCTAATTGCAGACGCGACTCTACACTGGTCTGCTTCATATGTCTGTTGACTTGTAGAGTCTTCATTGTATGTGTCATGACAGGGCATATTTTTGACCTTTGGGAGGGATATTTCTTCATCAACACTCGAATCAGTGGATGATGTATAGGTAGGTTTGTATTCCACATCTGATCCAGAATGACTGTCCAAGTCAGAAAAATTGCTCTCTTCAGTGGGATTGTCCATCTGTTATAAATATAAAAAAGTAAAAAGATCAGAAAATACCATTGCAAATAATACTACTAAGTAGTACTGATTTATGTTTATATGATGAGATAGGTCATAATGAGCACTGCCTGTGGGATAAAATATTAATCGTGTATATATTAACAAGTCCTCCATGGTAGTTAGTTGCCACTACACATTTAGCGAATTAGCTGCGTCACAATAAGAGACTGATTTCCAAGTATTCGGCAAACAAATAACAATGATGGCTGGTATGGATTGCGGAGGAAACAATTTTACATGTGAGCTGTACCCAGGCCAATATTTTCATAGATTTATTAATCGGCAATTTCTGTATATAATTACAATATTTATTGTAACTCTTTCAGCGTATTATGTCTTGTTTTTAATTAAAGCGTATGTTCATTTCTGTCTGGCCAATAGAGTGCCACAACTGCAATTTATCATTAAAAAGATGCCAGAAAAGAACGAAAAGCTAAACAAACATATACTGTAGACAATATGCATCTCACCTAATATAAGTTTTTTCAGCCTAAATGCAGAGCTTTTGTTGATCCATATAACCGTTGTGTTGATAAGGGGTCGCAATATAGTAATTTGTCCAAAGTACTTTGTGTTCTGGAAATTGATTTGTATTTTCCGTTGTGTTTTTGCAACGTTACATTACATAAATGGTAAGACACTGTCTTTGGCTGTAACCACAGGCGCATATAGCCATGGAAGAAAATTTGACACCACCATGTTTTCTTTATGTTCATTTTCATATTCATGTCTGGTGCTACAAAAAGTGTATTAAGTGAATCACTGAAATAAAAGATATTATGGAATACTCAAATACACCATTTTTTCACAGTAAAACGTCATAGCTATTGTTAAGAATGTATGGAGTGATTTTTGTTATTAGAAAAACGTTGAAATTCATCCAATAGTGCATGTGTTCAAGTATTTTGAATTGTTTTTGTTGTCGTTAATATTTTGGTCCAAGAAAACATTCCTTTACTGTATTAAGCATTTACAACGAGTAAAAAAACTAAAGAAACAATGGAGCTCAATTTTTTTCCATAGCTGTGCATAATCAGTGCATACGCACACATACATATATTTACTTAGATACACAGTAGATACACATTAAATGGAAGTGTGCAACAAAATAGTAATACTGAAATGTACCTGAATTGCTGTGTTGACATCATCTTGCTGGGCCTAATGCAATAAAAGTAAATAGATTAATATTCAGGTGCTAAAGGAAAAACAATGTCAGTTAACGGAACACAAACAAAATAAGAATGATGGTCACGTTCAAATTGATAACGCATTTAATTTACACTAAACTATCAATTCCAATGAAAAGTGAAGTGTGCGAAATTGTCCTGAAACATACCTGGGTAGTCATTTTCTTGATGTTATTCTCCAGGTCCTTATCCAAAATAATATAAGATATTTTGATAACCTAAAAAATTCAGGTGGTGGGATTAAAAAAAGTCATCAGTACAGCTCAAATGGGTTATCATTTGCATTCAACGTGAATCATGTGATCTAACAAATAACGCTCCTTCACGTCGTATTTAAAAAAAACTCATAATACAATGAAATCCTCTACACGTGACCAGGGGTGGTCAAAGTAAATAAATCAAATGTCATTTGGGATCACCGTAGCTGTGCTTTTGTTTTTATTGTGTGCCATTTGTTTTTTATCGTGCTTCCGAATTTGGCTGTCCGTTTTTTTCGCTTGTGCTACATTTATGTGTGACGTTTAAATTACGTTCTATTGGCTGGCCCGACGCGACAACGATTGGGACCACATGGGCACTTCTGAAATACTGACCGGACTTAAGTTTCGATTTACGTTGCTACGTGCTTCTCACTCAATACGTATTACACTATTACGACATCAGTTAACCCAATAGTCGAGCTTCATTTTATTCTCTGCTCAATTAACATGACGACGCTTTCACTCTCATTCTGATAAAACACGAAAGTTCGAATCCTGTAGTAATTTCTTAGAATGACACATTTGTAACAAAAATATTCAAAACTTGAATTCCTTACCTGATATAATTCCGAAATCTTATTCGCTCACTGTTCACTTTTCCTTTGGGCTGATGGGCTGGTTGTGCGCTCGCAGTTTATTAAATTGATGAACACGCACTGTAAGAGTGTCCTGGGCGGGGGCTGCAAAAACTTTGTTCATGCGCAGTGCGCATGGCGTCTTGGAGCCTGAGCGCTCTTAATTGCTTGATCAAAGTGTGGGCGCCATCCTGCAGAAAGTCTCAGTGCAACTAATACGTGGGGGAGGGGTATGCAGAGTCACTCTGTCTAACAGTGAAGGTTTACAACAACTCAACTTTGATTGAGGTCTATTGTATTTCAAGGCTGAGAATGATACATTTTGAGCAAGATTGTGTTTTAATTAAACTGTATGAACTCCAATCACACATACCTCTAACATAAATACAGCAAATAAAACTATATGTATTAAACTAACACGAAAAATAATAATTATTCTTAGAGAAGCATAATTATCAAACGCTGATATGGGGGTGTTATGAAACACAATTATTTACTTATTTAATGCCATTCATAAGATATACATAGTAGTTAGTTTCATAGTTTCAATGTCCAAGGCAAAATAAAACAATTGACTTTTTTTGTATGTGCAGTTTTATGGCGGATGGGAATTGCAGACAGTCAGACAATTGAACCGAAGGTTTTACAGTGTGAAAATAGGCCTCACATTCATGACCAACGGTAAAAATAATTATCAAAATTGACACAGCTTTTCTTAAAGCATTTTGACCCATCCACTGCAATGTGGGCAAACAGCTGTTCATATCCAAAAAAGCATATCTATTTAATGAACAGTACTTTGTTTTAACTGCCAGAGAGCCAGATGTATAGAGAGCAGGAACATTCTCTGATTTGACGTGTCACCATCCTCATGTCATTTCTCCACTGCGAGACGAATAAAGGTACATTCAATCCAATCCAATGTTATCTCTTCGACCAACACACCAAAAACAAGCTTCACAAGATGTACAGCAAAATAAGTTATATTGCAGAGTTTGAATAAGTTTCGTAATGCATCCAACGACAAGGATGACAGAGGACAGTTCTACTGCTGTCTCTCTCTTCGATAAAAACCAAGGAAAGCGGGAATCATCAGCCGCAGAGGGGACAAGGATGGTGAGATAAAATGGTCATGCAACATCACCACACCAAAGTCAAGGCAGAATATCATCTTCTGTTGTGATCAAAATTACACCTGATGTTCTTCAATCAGCATTTCAGCTGTCCATGTCCTCACCAATAGAAAAGATTCTCCAGGAAAAGACAAATTTGGAGGGGAAGCATGTATTTCAAGAGAAATTGAAGCCATTGGATCAGACTGACTTGCATGCATACCATGGAATTCAGTTATTAGCCAGAGTGCACAGGTCATGGGGAGAAGCAACTGAAAGTCTGTGGGATGAAGAGTATGTAAAGCCAATCTTTCAAGAAACAATGTCTCAAAAGAAATTCCACACATCTCATGTGATCTGATTTGACAACTTTCAGACAGCACTTGCTCAATAAACCTGGCAAATATGTCATGAAAATGTGGGCAGCCTATGATGTAAAATGTAGGTATGCATGGAATATGCAAGTCTATCCTGGAAGACTACCTGGAGGAGGATCTGAGAAGAATCAGAGGACGCATGTGGTACTGAAGATGAATGAAAGACTGCAAAGTCTGAAGATGAATGGTACTGAAGATGAATGAAAGACTGCAAAGTCATTATATCACGTGACAAATTCAATTTACCGCCATGTGTAGATAAACTTCAGGAGAACTTCCCAGTAAATTTCTGAAGCTGTGGGGATGATGTCTCCTCAGTATTTGTCAGGTGTGGTGTGTGATAGAAGGGTTTCAGCTAGGATGAAAGGAAAGGTGTATAAAACCGTGGTGACAGTGGCACTGAAGAAAAGAAAGGAAGCAGAGCTGGAGGTAGCAGAGCTGAAGATGTTGAGGTTTTCTTTGGGAGTGACCAGGTTGGATAGGATCAGGAATGAGTACATTAAAGTGACAAGCCATATTAGAGGCTTTGGAGAGAAAGTCAGAGAGGCCAGATGAGATGGTTTGGACATGTCCAGAGGAGAGATAGAGTGATTATATCGGGAGGAGGATGCTGAGCCTTGAACTGCCAGGCAGGAGACCGAGAGGAAGACCAAAGAGGAGGTTTCTGGATGTTGTCAAAGAGGACATGAAGATAGCTGGTGTGAGAGAAGACGATGCACAAAACTGGGTTAGATGGAGGACACCGATTTGCTGTGGCGTCCCCTGAAGGAAAAAGCCCAAAGGAAAAGAAGAGGATAGAAAATATGTTGTTTCTTTTCAAGTATATTTACAAGATCTCAGATGCAGTTGTTGCTGATGTCAACTATTATTTGACTGTAGAAATACAGGTAAAAATGACACACAACATAATCAACATACATTTTTTTTCAACTTAATATCATGGTTTAAAAACTCACATGAAAATGTATAATTATTCTTAGAGCAGCATAATTATCCAACGCTAAGATGGAAGTGCAATGAAAATATTTATTTATAAGATGCAATTCATAAGATACAGTTTCAATGTCCAAAGCAGTGACTTTTTTTTGCATGTTGGCAGTCTGCTCATTGATTTCTAAACGAGTGGGGATGGGAATTAGAGACAGACACAGTTGCAGAAAGTGGGCGGGAGTGGCGGAGGGGAAGACAGTAAGGTTAGAGCGTGAGAACAGACCTCAACTGATGATCAAAATTGCCACAGCTTTTTTTAAACTTTGATTGAGGTCTGTTTTGAAGGGGGGTATGATAAATTGTGTTCAATATCAACTTTTAATAACTAGTGACAACAATGTCACATAGCACTGCATCTGCCGTATTCTTTTTGGCATGAACACATACTGCTGTTCACAAATGCTCACCTCTACTCTTTGTTTCAACTACTCTTTCTTTAATCAACAAATTTTTTTAACATAATATCATGGTTTAAAAACTCACATGAAAATTTATAATTATTCTTGACAATTCATAAGATGTATGAACCCATACTGCTGTTCACAAATGCTCACCTCTACTCTTTGGGTAGTTTCAACTACTCTTTCGGCATTGCAATAGAGTGCAGAATCTTTTTTTTTTTCATGGCCGCTGCGTAGGCGGAGACGCGCACAGTCTCTGTGTCACTAATTAAGTGGGGGAGGGGTAGTGCAACAGTCACCAAGTCTCACTGAGAATTCTCCCACGGCATTTTTTCAACTTTGATTGAGGTATATTTTAAGGCTGAGAACGATACGTTTTGAGCAACATCGTGTTTTAATTAAACTATATGAACTCCAATGTCACATACCTCTAACATAGGCACAGCAAATAAAACTATATGTATTAAACTAACATGGAAAATTATAATTGGTCCTTAAGTGCCACTGAAGAAAAGACAGGAAGCAGAGCTGGAGGTAGCAGAGCTGTAGATGTTGAGGTTTTCTTTGGGAGTAAACAGGTTGGATAGGATCAGGAATGAGATTATCAGAGGGACAAGCCATATTAGAGGCCTTGGAGAGAATGTCAGAAAGGCCAGACTGAGATGGTTTGGACTGTAGAAATACAGGTAAAAATGACCCACAACATAATCAACACATTTTTTCAACTTAATATCATGGTTTAAAAACTCACATGAAAATTTATAATTATTCTTAGAGCAGCACAATTATCCAATGCTAAGATGGAAGTGCAATGAAAATATTTATTTATAAGATGCAATTCATAAGATACAGATTCAATGTCCAAAGCAGTGACTGTTTTTTTGCCTGCTGGCAGTCTGCTCATTGATTTCTAAACGAGTGGGGGATGGGAATTAGAGACAGACACAGTTGCAGAAAGTGGGCGGGAGTGGCGGAGGGGAAGACAGTAAGGTTAGAGCGTGAGAACAGACCTCAACTGATGATCAAAATTGCCACAGCTTTTTTTAAACTTTGATTGAGGTCTGTTTTGAAGGGGGGTATGATAAATTGTGTTCAATATCAACTTTTAATAACTAGTAACAACAATGTCACATAGCACTGCATCTGCCGTACTCGTTTTTGGCATGAACCCATACTGCTGTTCACAAATGCTGACCTCTACTCTTTGGCTAGTTTCAACTACTCTTTCCCATAGTTTCATTGTATGGCTCATCAACGTTATTCCTCTCTATTTATGACAACTCTTCACATCGCCCTGATTGGTGTTTGCTTTCAACATATTTAGCTTGTAAAAAAATAAAAAAGCTGGAGTCTTGTACAATATGTTACAGTGTGTAAAACTATAAGGTAACTAGCTTATAGAGCTTTTTCATTTACCTTTGTGATTTTTCTCATAAAGGTTTCCTGTTTCTCTGTATCGACACGCAGGCGGAACAAAATAGTCTGTCGGCCTGTATTGAAGGGACTGGTGTTTGGAGCTGATGTTTAAGCTTGCTCGGCACCATGGCGCTGTTGGATTGGATTGGATTTGCCTTTAGTCTCACAGTGGAGAAATTTACATTTCACAGCAGCAAAGTGATGAAAGGAATCAAAGTAGAAATACAACATACATGAGCTGCTGGAAAGGCAGCTTCTCGCCACTCAACAGGCATAATGGAGAAGGTGTTGTCTCATTGCCGATCAAAATAAATCCATACGAAAGATAGCTTTCACTATGTTGCCTTAAGGTCATCGTCTTTGCTTTATTTTCCCCAACACTAATACTAGGGCCTTCATCCGGGTCAGAATCTTGTACACAACCCAATTCGGAGTCTGCAGTTGCCCTTTTTACTCCTAACTCCTTTAACTCCTTGACTGTCACCACGACCTCTCACATGCATCATTAAGTTTCTCGGAGGAACGAGACGATCGGCTACATGTTGCCACATGGACAAATATTTAATTACCCCCCAGTGTTTACAGCATGGACACTGGACAATGACAATGATTGCAGAAAATGATTAATATGTGTTTTATGTCTGTGTAAGCTCTCAGTCGTACAGGAGTGGTCCATCGATGAAAAGGTTTCTTCAGCCGTCATCTGTACTTCTTTGAAGGTGTCGGACGTTTCGCTTCATCTCCAAGAAGCTGACGAAGCTTCTTGGAGATGAAGCGAAACGTCCGGCATGAAGCGAAATGCTGAAGAACGGCTGAAGAAACCTTTTCATCGATATGTGTTTTCAAATGTGAGCTCTTGATCTCTCACGGCACACTACTGTGCCGCGGCACAGTGGTTGAAAATCATTGTTCATCTCATAACTTGTACCACATTTGAACATCTAATATGCCATGATATCCCAAGATAATATTTGACAAGTATCGAATGTGGAGTATGAGTTGAAATTAACAAGGTTTTCTACATCTACTAACTCGGTGGCCTGAGCAAGACTTCAACTTTGTCTGCCATGAACTCTTTGTCAAAGCGTACAGTTTCAAATGTTTGATATTCAAAACAATACAGCATAAAATGGACAAGATACACGTTCTTAATCAGTCCAAATTCTACCACATCACCATTCAATACATTTAGCACCATTTAGCACAAATTATTTGTCTGCAACAGCATGGTTTGCACATTCATTTCATAGGCAATCCCTCAGTTTTGCAGACAAATCATGTAGACATGTCAAATTCAGGCCCACGGGCCAATTTTGGCCTACACTACAATTATATTTGGCCCGCGAAATGATTTCAAATATGTATTACATCTGGCCCGCCGCCCCATGTTACAGCACACGTACCGCTAAAGGTGTCTACAATTTGAATTCTCTGTGCAGAGCCAGACTCCAGAAATTGATGCACTTGCATGTAAAAGCGATGCCAAGTATTCAGCTTGTATACTTGTGCATCACCAGAGTAACTGAGCAGTGAAAAAAAAAACTAAAATGGATAAATATTATTTTATTTACTGGTGGCATCGTCTATTCAAAGTCGAAAGAGATATAGTTTAGGTGTTGGCCTTGATGGTATGTGATGAAATGATTTAAATTACAATTAGAATGAATAAAGTTAAAGATATAGAAGCCTGATGTTTTTTTCAGTTTTTGTTTTCATTATTTTCTTAAACCTATTCTGATTTCAGTATTTAAGCAAAAATTCTGTTGTAATTTATTAGGATAGTTAATACAGTACATTAGTTGACTGTATGTTAAAGATAATAAAAACAAACAAATTAATTTTGAAAAAAAAATGGTCTGGCCCTCGACAATGTTCTTTTTTTAATATTGGCCCTCTTTGAATTTGAGTTTAACAACCACTGGTGTAGATCATGAACCTCGGACACAGGCCCCATCTCACTTTCATTTGAAAAAAATTAGCCGCCTCCCCGTCGTTCACGCACAGAGAGCAGGCTCGTTGGTGAACACAACACACATCATTCGCTCCTTGAAAAGAAAGACCTCCCTGAAAATAATCATAAAAATATATTTAAGTTATGAGCACCTTTCAAAACTCTCAAGGACACTTTACAGTCACAGGCTAAGTTTTTCTGACGGTGAGCAGCTTTTAGAGATGCATATTAGACCTTCTAGAAGCCTTTTCAATGAAAAACTTGTCCTCAAACTTGTCCTCAAAAAGTCAAAAATGTCCTCACTACGTATGGTATAAAATCATTGTGGACCTCACAAGTATAGCCGTACAAACACACGCTAACGGTCCTCACAAGTCAAAAATGTCCTCACTACGTATGGTATAAAATCATTGTGGACCTCGCAAGTATAGCCGTACAAACACACACACACACACACACACACACACACACACACACACACACACACACACACACACACACACACACACACACACACACACACACACACACACACACACACACTATTATTATGAAAACACACACACACACACACACACACACACACACACACACACACACACACACACACACACACACACACACACACACACACACACACTATTATTATGAAAAGTTATCAACAACTGAAACAAATACATGTACATAGAGATTTCGAGAGCAGAGCCCACCAACATGGTGTCCATGGTTTCCCAAAAACTAGCCCGTGGGCCCGTTTTCAAAATAGTTCACCAGTGATGGAACATTATGATCTTAGAGGAATGTTGTAAAAGTGATCGTTTGAAGATGTATTCAGATTTCCAACATTCATTTCCAAGCGAAAAGGTACTTTCTCCCTCTCACAGTGGGAACCATAAATAGGACCATATGCCAATGCTTGATTTAGGTGGACATTTATTCTTAAGTACCATTAAATAGTGTGCCATTGCTTTTTAACAAGGACTTTTACTGTGTCCCTCCCTGCCTTTATAAAAACACTTCTGGGAAAAGAGACTGCAAAGATCTCACTGGAAGAGGATGGGGCGGTAGGGGGAATACATGAATTAAGAATCTTGCTGCTCATTGACAGCAACAGCTTGTTTCTAAACCATTGTATATTTGTTATATATACAGGTAACATCCGACTTACGACCGAGTTCCGTTCCGACCAAACGGCCGGAAGTCAAAATGGTCGTAAGTCGAAATCCATTCATGTTGAATCGAGACTCGGAGGCTAAATGACACACAAACTCCCCCCTTCTGGGGGGACCACCACAGGGTCGAATGCTGTGCGAGAGTGAGATGCTGGCTGCCTGGCCAAAAATGTTCTACGCGTTGCCGGTCTGCTAGCGCGTTGTGGTGCCAGGCGTAGAATGAAAAATTTAAAAAATAGGGTCTGGAGGTCATGGTCATAAGTACGGGTGGTTGTAAGTCGAGCTGCTTGTAAATCGGATGTTACCTGTAATTTTAAGATTCTTCAAGTGAGTTTTTGCCACTTGACTAATCAGATTATTTGATGGAAGTTCTGAATGTGCTTAACAAAGTGCCCTGAATGTACCCTACCATAGCCGCCGCTGTATCAGAACTAGACAGAATATTTTGCACCCCACATAACGAGTAAAATGCTTTTGTAAATAGAAATGTTCTCTGTGCAGAAAACAATCATGTCCTTTCAATTCTCAATTCTGTGTTACAATACAATACACTACAATACAATACAAATTGATTTATATAGCGCTTTAACAACAGGTGAGACTGTAACAAAGCGCTTAACACGGACAGCTATCATATACAGGAAATAAAATAGTTACAAAGAGAGTAGAAAGCATCGGGGAGTGAAATCAGGATCAAGAACCAAGTGTTGTATAGGTACACTGTATATTAGAGATATACTGACTGAACAAAAAAAAACCCTGAACTGATTGCCAGCCCATCACAGAGCCTCCATCAAATAAGTTAACTGCAATGAGAAAACTGAACCAACAATACGTCTTGATTACTGCAGCTTAATTTCTAAATCATCAACAATCCCTGAGTTTTGAAATGTTTGTTTTGATCTACAGATGCGAGCAAGGATTAGGCACTGAGGAGCATTAAAAACATACAAACGAAGAGTAACTTTGAAGTATCGCTGGCTGTTTATAAGATTAAAGGGAAGAAGACTTGACGGAATTAAAAAGGAAAGAGGATTAAAAAGAAATGAATGCAAATCTTCATGTACACATCAGACTGAAAGTAGACAAATGAAGTACCAAACCCTCACATCCTTCCCAGAGCATGACAACCAACCATTGAGCAAATATTGTATAACAATTTGATTTTCAGTAGAAATATTGTGCATAACAAGTGATTTGAGTCTGAACTTGATGAATGAAGGGCAATGTTTTTGGGGTGCCAAGGCCTAAAAACAACAACGTTACATATAAAAGGCACTCACCATGTAATGAAGGTCATCGAAACCGTTGAGGAGCAGCTTGCTTTCGTACTGAGGCAATCCCACCAGCGCCAGCCAGTCTCCAACAGGCTGTTGTAGCAGTCGGACGGAGGCACCTGTCGACAGTGGGACACGCCTCAGGAGCGAGAAACCATTCAGCCGGTAACAGCGGCATATTGACGATGAGATGTGACATAACCACATCATCTTTCGCCAGCAGTTCCGAGCACACAGGCAAAAGGACGGTGAAAGAGACGGTGTCTGCTGCGGGCAGGGGTCCAGCTCCAGTGGGGTGGCGGCGACTGAACCGCAGTTTCCAAAGACGCACCCAAGGACTCCCGTTCTCATGGGCGAAGATGATTGTAAAATTGCTGAGATCTGTTTAACCACCATTAAATTAGTTGTTGCTCTGATACAGATTCTGGAACATGATAAAAAGTTCTAGTTGTAAGTTCTTGGTTTGTCAATTGGGAAGGTCGAGAGCATAAGACAGCAAGTTGCCAACCATACACATGACAAAGATCCACCTTTGTAAGCTAAAAAATTGTCACTCATCAAAGCGTGGCTATCACATTTGTAGTGAAATCTTAACCTGAATGAAGTTGGACCGATTAGGACATTCTGTATTAGCCATAAATGAGATTACAGCATGGCAGTCATTCTCCTGTGAACAGATTCAAATTTTGGGTTTCTTAAGTATTAAACGGAGAAAGCAAAATTTACATCTTAAATTTGTTATCCTTCCTTGTATAAATGCAAGCCCGCTCGTGATCACACTTGGAAGTCATGAAATAAATCCATCAATGCAAATGCTCAGAAACAAACAAGACATATCCAAACAAAGGTCCCTTTAGTCATTTGGAAAAGCAGTAAATACAAATGCACTCTCATGGGAGAGAATTTGCTAATTCAGCTCATTTGGACTCCTCCCGTCTCTGCTCAGCTAATGGAACTGATGTTGAGGGAGTGTTTGTCTTCTTTCCTGGTGGCTGCATGTGATGTTTCCCTTCCCTCCGGATCAAGACACTCTCTCTCTTCTCTCCACTTTCTCCCTCTCTCTCTCTTTCTCTCTCTCCGACATTGAATGTTCCTCATCCAATCGTAGTCTTGCTTTTTAAAGCCTGCAGGTGGTGATATTTGTGTCGATAGGTGCAACCACATCATTTACAGACTCTCTGGTCTGGTCAGAACTTGGATACTGAGATAGAAGCTTGAGAGCACAGAGCAAAGTGAAGAGAGAAAGTGAGCGAGAGTGAGGTGTGATGTGAACTGACTGACTGCAGTGCTCTCATCTTTCCTGAAGCCTACAAAGAAAGATGAGCTCATCCCCAACATACGTCATGGTTAATATTTAAAAAGCTCACTCCTGTACGTGGCATAACAAACAAGAGGTCTAGAATGACACACTGTATACCGGTAATAGGCTGGAGAGTACATACAGTATTTGTTTTGGTCTGTATACAGTATTTCGGCACAATAAGGCATTTTAGAGTTTCGGGCACACCTTCAATGGATGTCTTATTTTAAAACTGTTTCCATATATAAGGTGGATCGCAACATAAGGAGCGGAAGTCACAAAGGTGGCTGCAGTTGCATTATGCTTGCACTAGATGGAGCTATATAAAAGGGAATACAATACAATAACATTTTTATTTACAACACTTTCACAACCACTGCAGCTGTAACAAGGCTATTTACCGAATATGTAAAATACTACTACTGAATCAGAATATTGATCCATATAAATAAAGGTTTATAAATAAAGGTATTCTGATTCTGATTCTGATTCTGATATACAGAAGCGACAGTGCGATTGTAATGCGCACTGTCGGCTTTTGAGAAAATTGAATAGCATTGTCATTAAATGGTGAGTGTAGTTTTGCTTTGTTGTTGTTGTTGCTGTGCCGATGACCATTTTGTGTTTGGGAGCCTTTTACTGAATATATTCATCTTTATTAAGTTCATCGAGTTGCTTGTTCTGGCTTGTGTCCATGAGGGGACACAAGCCAGTGTCTTATTGTGCCGGTCCCAAGCCTGGATAAATACAGAGGGTTGTGTCAGGAAGGACATCCGACGTAAAAGCTTGGCCAAAACAAATATGCGAATCAAACCTCTGAAGATGGAGGACACTGATTCGTGGCACTTTTTTTTTTTTTTTTGCAGCAACTTCGAATAATTGTTGAGTTCACTCCATTAGAGTCACGGTCGTACTCTACCTGGCGTAGCGTATTGCTGATCTCTGGAAAAGTCAATTCCAGCACCAATCAGCGTCATGATCTTCTCGATCTGAGGACACAAGCCCATGAGAGATATCAGTACCTGGAGGGTATATCGCTGTTTCTCCTCCACCATCCACCAGAAATGTCAACAAGGTGCCCACATGCCGAAAAAAACCTTCTTTGCATTTTTCGCGAGTAACAGTGCTTTTATTACATTAGCTATGCTTTATTTTCCATTGACAAGATGAATATAAGTATCCATTGAAAGACTAACAATCATGAGACTATTTTAGGCATTGATGTTGCAAACAAAGGGGGGTGTTGCAGGAAAGAGAGACCCTGGACCAGCATAAACCCTTGCAGTTTTTCCATGCATTGCTATATGATGCATGTGAATTCTTCCAGTTGTCAAGCACGATCATGATCATGATCCGATGGTGCTAAGAGCTTCCGTAAGTGACTCTTATAAATACGCTACTATTTTGAGAACTAAAGCCCACCCTGTTTTCTCTCCTTTGCTCCTCTGTTAAAATAGACCGTACTATGTAAACATTGATTGCAAAAACAGATGGGGGGCATCATTTTTATGGGAAATCACCAATTCATGTCTAATTGATTACATTAAATATTACAAAATAAATCACTGAAAACCACAATGCAGTTATCACCATCTTTCAAGACAATGTGATATGGAATATAGAAAAATGTACAAGTTGTACTTGATTTAGACATTCTAATGCTTAGAAAAGTCTTTTGGAGCCAGAGGAGCAAAGGGAAATATATAATGCAAAATATTCTTCGAAAAGAAAAGAAATAGTTACAGTGATTAAGTAATTCCAAACACATTAACGAATTTGTTAAAGAAACCGATCAAAGTCCCATAAAAAGATTCCTCTGCAGAATCACAATCAGAATCAGAAAGCATTTAATAGTCCCACAATGGGGAAATTTGCAGAAGACAGGACAAAATACCCAGAGGACCATAAAATAATAAAAAGGATCGCCATCTTACGCTGTCACAGGAATTAGATCCTGGTGGTTTTGTGCTGGGAGAAGACATCAGTTTCTGCTGAGAGAGAATCCACACTGGGTTTTTATCCTACCCATGGATACCTAGATTCAGGTGTACCAAGTCTTAACAACAATCCTTTCTGCAGATGCCATAAATAAAATGGAACATAGAGTGCATTGTTCAAAAAAAGCCCCAGAACGTCATAAGAGAGTGTTCTGGGGGGCGGCATCAGAAAGGAAAGGCAAGAGTTGTTTTTGTGCTTCATTCAGACTTGAAATGAGGGATGGGTGCATTGAAAAGTTGCCTATGAATAATTATATACAATGGGTGGGGGCAATAGTCACTGGCGAGGCAGAAGTCAACAGCTGAAAAGCCTGCCGTGGCAAGGGACGCCGATTTTGGGATTCAAGAGAACAAAATGCACTTGTCATTTTCGTAGGAGGACTTTTGTTAGGATGACTGCACAGCATAACTTAGCTACTCATTTGTTGCTAAAATAATAGCCTCAAACGACACAGAAAGCTGAGGTTCAGGGATACAACAAGCAGATAGTGAGTTTAAAGAAAAAAAAGAAGCTTTCCTGGGTGAACAAAAAAAGTGTCCAATACAAAATTCCCGAATTGGATCAAATTGGAAAGTTGGCAAAAACAGGGTCTGGATACAAACTATGGACTAACAAATGACATCGTCAGGGGAAATGAGTGCACCGAGGAGCAAACGGTTGTCAGCACCGCAATGGCACAGAGGGACAAAGCACTGCCAGCAATCCCATCAAGTAGTCCAATGTCAGGCTCACTATTTTAGGAACAAGTTCTCGTCTGCATTCCAAATGAGCAGCAGTCGGTGGCATGTCCAATCATCCAAACTTCAGCATACATAAACTAATGGCGGGAAACAAACATCAGCCACTGTTTATGTGTGTGTGGGCGAAAAAAGAAGAAGAAGAAAAAAAAAATCCCACATGATGGTTCACATCATTTTCTGATTAGAAAGTCCATTATCCAATTTATTTAATTTGAAATCAAAATGTAGCACAGATAAAATGTTGAAAGCAAAATAATTTTAATTCCTTTGGAATCCAAAGAATGATACTTGCATTCTGTTTGAGGGCAAAGATCTATGACTTGCACTGGCCCAACACGGAGCACAGAACTCCAATCAAAACAATATCAAACAAACAAGTTTTGCTCAAAGTACTAAAGAATCAACTTTGAAAATGAGCTCTAGCACCAAATCAATACTTACAAAAGCAGGTTTTCATATATCAGGTTCTTTTGAGTGACATTGAAAAGTGACGTTTGAGGCGCACAAAAGAAATGCCCCTCTTCCCCCATCCTTCCTTTCTTTAGTCTCGTCTGTGCACTTCACATTGTGTCTGTGTCCTTTCTGGATTGTCATCTTAAAATCTGATCCCCATGACCGACACAGGACACATTAGCATGCGTGTTACATACCAACACACACACTTGCAGGTTGCCTGAGATAGGGCTTCACCTCATGCAAGTCAAATATGTGTGTCTTTAAACCAAATAATCCCTGGATGTATAACGCCAAAGCAAAAAAAAGGTAGTGGTGGTGGAAAAGGAAACAATTTGGGGGTGTATTTTCATTGCGTCTCATACTGACAATTCATGCAGACTGTGTGACAGTCATTCAAACTTCAACTCCAACAAACACTTGCTCAGTTTAGCTGTTACAACCTAATAAAAGCGTGACTTTGGAAGGGGCCTTTCTGATCAACAAGAAGCACTACAGCAGGAAGGTTTTGGCTCAATAAAATGTTTAGAATTTCAGAACAATCTCAGTTTTGGTTGTCAAGGAAAAGCAAAAAAATAATATTTATCATTGGATTGAAATGTTATGAGGAGGATAATCTGACTTTGCCAAAGGGATTGCCAAGAATGCACCCCTTTAATGTTACGTATTCATTTTACAAAATTTTAAGGTGATACATTTACGGCTCATCAGTTGACCAATCCTAAAGTAGACAAGGGGTTTCAACTTTGGACAAAAAGTGACAAGATATAGCCGTGTTTACCCACTCCATTTTTCCCCCAAATGCTATCTTGAATGAAAAGGTAAAAAAACCTTATAGAAACCCCTGGCAGTGTACTTTCCTCTGGGAAGCAGCCACTAATTAGCAGTGAAGAAAATAGCATGGCTAAAAAAGGCAACCAGACAAACAACATTGAGTGATCTCACCTTTGACCTCACCGCCTTGCAATTCAAACTGTTCAATACCATTCAACAAAGTACTGTACTGATTTAACCGTTGACCATAACTAACTTAGACGTCGTGTGGCGCACTATATACCCTACTGGTATGTTTTATAAATACGGGTGGATGTTACCCAAAGACCCTACAGGTATTTTTTTATAATTACCAGTTGGGTCTTTGGGTAACATCCACAAAATTTAAAATCTTTATGTACTGTCATTACAGAAGATTACTGAAAGTCTGACAACAAAAAGAACCAACCAAGAAGACCGAGGCAAAACCTTATGCAGGCACCTATAAAATCTTTGATATGCAGTAAAAAATTGAATTGTGTCAAAATGGTCACAGAATTTGACACTGGAAGCATAGCACATGCTATGATGCCGCAACAGGATTTCAACAAAACTCAAACAAGAGCAGTTTTGGTATGACAACAGTTTGAGCTAGTACTTCATTGACCTACTGAGAAAATCATATAACCAGAATGACAAATGCAACAATGTTGCACGAGATAGGGAAAAAAATGGATAAGGGTTTTGTTCAATGTGAGCTGAAGTACCACGTTTGCATTTATAAGATTTACTGAACTGCTTTTAGAATGGCACTTTCAATGACAACTGTGGTGTGTTGGCATTGCTTGCTTGAATGGTTCTCTAAGCAGCGTGTAGCAAATAACAACCTTCTCTCCTTTTTGAATCTTAATTTACAAATCTCTGTCTGTTGTTTTAGTTTCTCATGGTAGCTCAGGGTTTATTCCTGCATCCTTGTTCTCTCTAATCTCCTTCGGCACAAACTGAACATCAACACGCTGAAGGAGGGAGCAGCTGTGTTTAGCTCTGAACAGAAAACAGCCCCCTGTTAACAACACCCAAGCAAAAATGTCAATGTAAAGAAATATAAATTCAAAGTTGTATTACCATACAATCTCATGGTTAAATGGGAAATGATAAAAAATGATAAAATCTTTGTACATGGGGTTTTCATGGTTCTTTGTTACACTTTCATGGTTCTTTCTTACACTTTTATTACACGCCTAATACTTTCCCCCGAATGAGTCAAATGGTAGTAGCCACTCACTGTTTCAAATGTACACATGGTCAGGGTTAGCATTTCCTACTTTCACAGTTGAACAAATTCAGCGTCACTGCGTTCAGTCAGCATTTAAAAAAAAAAAATTGTGCAAGGCAGTTGATTGATATTTTTGAATGACCGTATTTTTAATGTCAATACTCACAATGACACATTTAACTTACCTCATCCCATTCTGAGGTGAATGATGGCGATTTCTCAAGCCTTTTCTTCCCACTGCTGCAGTTGGAAACAGATTCACTTCGGTTGCCCAGTCCTCCGTCTTCCTCGCTCGGAGGCGACACAAGCAAATCTGAGTCTGACTTGGAAAGGCTGCGGGCCAGCTTCAAGTCCCCGGGAGGACGTATCCTACCAGACACGGCCCCAGAGTCCCTGTGCTCCTTGTTCACAGTTGCATAAATGGCTTTTGGATCACAGTCTGTTAGGATAGCAGCCATACTGGGACGGCTAGGTGGGCTTGAAACGGCTTGCTCGTTCACTTTGCCTCTTGACTGTGACTGGCTCTGACCAGGTGGCGAGACACCTGGAATCCTGAACGGCTCCTCGTGGCAATCAAACACTGGAGATGATCCGTGCAGAAGTCCGGTAAACTGCTCTGGGATACCCGCACCCTGATCTGGGCTGAGCTCGGAGTTATCTAGACGAGAGAAAAACATCACAAGGTCAGCAAGGAGGGGAGAGTTTTTTGGGATGACTGAAAGTGGAAGACTGAGCGTCAGATCCTGAGGGCAGGGCTCAAAAGAAACCGCCCACACGGGCGCTGAAACGGTTTTGTAATTGTTTCCTAGGAGGGGTGATGGACAGAGGTGGGGGTGGCGGCGGAGAAAAGTTGTAGAAGACAGGAGGCATATGCTTGCGAGAGAAATGTCAAGATTCTATAACTCCTTTGCAGAAAGCTGAGGAAAGACTGCTGGTGCCAAACGCCTGCATTCTGTATTTGTTTTTATTCTCGATGGGAAATGTGACTGGCTGAGACCGTAGGCTCACTTGTGTGCCTTTTCATTTCAAAGGCTTTGCTGCATAATAAAACGTCAACCAGAAGGGAAATGAACGTGTAGACTCACCAACGGGAGTTCCACTTTAAAGAGGGCGCCTTTACCAAGAAAAACAAATCCTTAATGAGACTGCATAGCAAGTGCAATTAAAAACATTTACGTAGATTTTCTTCGTCACAGGAATTTCAGCCACAAGAGCCTGCTTTCCTCCATCAAGTCCATCACACAGCTTAGCTTTGCTATAAAGAGGCCTAAACACGTTTTCCCATCTGACTGTGTGCATGCACGTCTGTGTTGTGTGCACTCGGTGTTTTCTGAATTCTAATTCTGGACTTGAATGAAGGCTCAGGAATGGAAATTTGAATCTCCCCATCCTCTGTGGCCAGACTGGAGTTAATTAGCACAGTGACACATGCAGAGAGAGGGGAACGGACTGTGTGTGCCAGGGTAATGGGGGTTATGGTGTTTGGTGACTGGGAAATTGGGCCACTGGTCACAAGAAAACCAGTGGACCGGTGGCGGTCAGATCACCATTTCAAAATGGACAACCTTGCATTGCCTTTCCTGTTGTCTGTCAGCACCTTAAACTCCTACCATGCACTGCCAAACACTCGAACTTGAAGTATGCATGTGATAAAAGAGGCGAATGGTTGCGCAGTGCACATATGTCAGGATCCTTGCCAAACTACAAAGGAGTGTGAATGCCCTCTGAGCACATTGATCTCCTTTCCACAATGTCTCACCCGGTGAACCTTCTGCAGATCGGTACATTTTCTACCTCTGCTCTTCAGACACCTTTTAGAGAGCATGGCTCAAAATTATTGCAGCTCATATGCTGCACATTAGGTCACTACAGATGTGAAATATGTGTTTCCTTTGGCACGGCAAGCATCATGTTTGACTAATGATGTCATGTTTGGTTTGAAGAAACAGCTGCAGTTGTGCCAACTATCATTTCACCACGCCTCACTTTCTAACTGGACGAAGCTTACGAGATCATTTGTCCATGTGATCCACATACCAGTTACTTTCATGTTAAGCAGATTCCTTACTTACAGACAGTGTATTGTAGGTGTTCAAATACCTGACATGTTTCGGCGACTACTTCCGCCTTCGTCAGTGTCTGACGAAGGCGGAAGTTAACATTAGTTATCAAGTAGACAGGATGAATTTAGTACAACAACCAGTTACTTTCAGTTTATTTGAAACACAATATGTTATTTTTCGACGTGTAACAGCCACATTTTAATTTGTGCTTTCGGTTCGCTCCTGAATAAAGAACAATTTTTTTAGTGGTCCCTTGAAGTTCATGCAGAACTGCGCATTCCTTCAGTGAACAATATTGAGATTGTGGTTGATGATAAACACAACTTTCTCAGACCGTGCATTTATCTTCCACCTGCCCCATGCTGAGTGCAGTGAGGGCTTTTGCATGGGATGAGTAATCAGATCTGCCGAACGCACGCCAAAAGTCACGCCCACATGAGCAAAATAAAATATTGCACCCGAGACAGCTGCTTTGGATTTCAGGATGGTGAGTGAGTCTGCCTTTTATTTGCTTGTATGTGTAAAGTTGGGAAGACCCCAGTGTGAAAAAAACGTTTTTGTAGTCAACTCATAGACCAAAGTTTGGAACTCACCTCTTATGATATGATTAATATACTACGGGTTGGTCAGCTTTTTTATTAATTTGCTTTTTTATAGTTTACCTTTTCCTCCAGTACAGCACTTTGGATTCTGTGATGGTGTCATATTTCTGTTCCAGACTTTGGCAGCAGGTGGCACGCTGAACAGAGTTGCTGGTTGTACACCCGCTGCCAATCTGGTAATTAAGGACTCTATTTAAGGCCCTACAAACTTGCCTCTGTCAGAGAATTGTTTCCCTGGCTTCTGCTCGTACTCATGTGACCTTTTTCTAGACTTCTCGCTCTTGTCGCATTGTTGTTCTCAGATTCTTTTGTTTGTAAATATTAGCTTGTGTTTTCATCTTTATTTTGTGCTTACGAGAATTGGGTTCTTTTCATTCCGTCTTTGTCTCCTGCAATGCTTTGTTACCACATACCGGTACATTTCTTTGCTCCATGCATGTTGTAATTCAGGTACAAATGTTTTTTGCCGTCTGGCTCCCAAGAAAATGAAAAGTTCAAGTGATTGTGTTTTCACTGAAGTCCCGCATAGTGTCATGGTTCCAGCGGTTTCCAATAAGCTCCAATTAGGAGGGCTGGGTCCATACTTGCATTTATTAGTTTACTTTCGGCCGTCGCGGTAACAACATCCTACTACACATTTGACTCAAGCAAATTAATTAAAGGCTTGTTTGTATGAAACTGTTCCCTCAAATTAGGCTGTGTTCCAGTACGCTAAAACGAATGAGGTGTTTCTTGTGTAATCTACTTTATACTGGAGTTTTGTTTTACCATAGAAGTGAAGGAAACATGATTGATACAATTAGTTGGTCGTTATAATTTTTACGTACAACGGCCATTATAAACAATGTTTATGGAAGCAAACAGCAGTAAAATCTTGCTCTAACGGAAAAGGACAAATTCATACTTATATTATATGGTATAACTATGCTCATAGATTAAGAAAGCAACTATTTGTTCAAAACGTGAAACGAGACGAGCTCACTCATTAACTCTGAACGGATGAGAAAAACCTACTCTCCTGTTCCAATCCATCAGCAGTGCATACCTGACAGTATTTTTCTGAAATGCTTGGCTTTCGAATTTAATATCAGATAATCCCTGCTTTCATTTTTCTTCACAACCAACCAGTCCAAAATCAAACCCCGAAATAAGAGCACCAATACGTGCAACCCTCTAGCAGGTGGAGAACATTTGTTAGCTGCAAAATCAATGAGCGGACAATAATAGCGTCATAGTTGAAATTGGGTAACTTTTTCTGTTTGATAGATGTATGAAATGTATAGTCTACCGCCCAGGTTAACATGCCTTAAAATGACCGCAGATGCAGCGTTTGAACATGATAAACTGATTTTTTGATTGTTCTCAATAAGGACTGCTAAATTCACATGCTGGAACGGTAAAACCTAGTTTGAATTATTACTATACATACACAACACTGTATGTGCGTGCATAGAGCTCACATGGATTTCACATTGGGGGATGCTATAATCCAGTAGCAATGCTATTCATTATAATGTACGTAATTTCCAATGTATGTATAACGCAGCACACAAACAAATGGAAAGATTACAAATCAAATCAAGAATGTACCGTAATTTCCAGTATAAGGTATGCCAAAAGCCTTGATTTTCTTCAAAAGATGACCCTGCGCCTTATACGCCTTATATGTGAAGTAATATTGAGCCAGAACAGGTCTCGCTACTACTTTCAGCTGCCACCGACTCCATTTCACCACCCCTGTAGTGCGTAACCCCAACCTCTACTGTAGCGCATTATAATGACGTGTGGCTTATACTTAGAAAACCTTTGTATACGTATTTGTATCTTATATTTGGAAAACCTTTTTTCATTCGTTGAATGTGTGTCTTTATAAATGGAAAGTTTGAAAATACACCATTCATATGGGGTGTGCGTTATACTCCAATGCGCCTTATACACCGGAAAATACGGTACTTTCCTTGGCTGAGGTCCATGTAAGTGTCTCTCACCTTCTAATACTCGCAGGTACACTCGTCCTGAGGGATCCAGTGTTTCTTTTGTTGAGTTTGGTGTGCCTGAGTTATTTAGGGTGTTGGATTTACACTATAAAGTCACACAGAGCAATAAAAGTCAGTTAAATTCCGGCCATCAAAAAAAAAAAGTCACATGGAGTGCACAGTGTAGGTCCACTTTGCCGCTTAATGTTACATCGGGCCAATGTCAAATGCAAACAGAATAAAATTACCAAATTACTGAAATGGAGAATTACACAGCAAGCAAAATCATTGACAGGCCATAATTCTCAGGTTACCTTGGGGACGACCATTACTTGCATGTTTTTTTATGAAATGATTTCATACATACCTGAGGTAGGACACTGTTGAATGACTGAATACATGCGTTTTCATCTGAGAAGACAGAAGGCACAAGAGTAACCATATAGATGGATTAACAATAAACCCATTCTGCTTTTGCGAACGCATAGTACTGTGTATAATATAATACATGATTAATGTATGGAGATATTGAAGAATGCATCTGACAGGCTCTTGATTAATCTTTCTGTTAATTAAACTACAATTTTTATGCAGCTGTGAGGATGAGGTGGATTTTTTAAATCGAAACTCATCCATTCCCTTTCTTGATACCTGAAAGGAAAATGCCAAACGTCCATCTTTTGGCCAATGGCTGAACATTATTTTGAAAGGAAACACTCCTAATTTAACTCGATGTAAGCATAACCCTCTACGGTTGGGGGGGGGGGGGGGGTTAACTGGATATTTAGCCCCCACCGATTATCGAGAAAGGAATTTAATTGAGACTGCTTAATGCTCTGACTTCATCACTTGGTTCCCATTATATAAATTTATTATGAGAGCTCATTATATGTGTGAGGATGACAATGAATGTTTGTCAAGGAGCATTACATCACATGTCCACCTTTATGAAATTGGGATTCTTGACTTGGAACTTTGGTTTGAGCAGTTAGTAACAACTCATATGTGTGGTCCTCTTCCTCCACAGCAGTCTTTCCTCGCTCATCAATACTGCTATTCATAAAATCAGCCTATTCAAAGCAGAAGGGAGGAGAAAGGCATTTGAGATGAACATGACAATTGCGAGCAAACCAGCTCACTTTTCAGTCATCCTCTTCGATTGACTTCAGGAAACAACAGTTGGTTTTTTTTAATTTATCAACTGAAAATCTCCTCACCTCTGGGGTCACCTCTTCTTCAAAACCAGAGCCAGGGTGTAATGAGTGCACCAGGCGATCTTTCTGCAAGAGACATATACAGTAGTTCCAAATTTGAGAAAAGCAAGTCCCCAACACACATCCAGAGGTGCACTAGTACCCTCTCACTTTACATCTTGCATAGTCTGTAGTTATCATGTTATCGTTCTTACGACTTCACATTAATGTTCAATTGTTTTGGCTTTCAAGTATTGGAATTGAAAAATAACATTACTCAAGAGTACTTCAACAATTTAAAAAAATGACCCATCAGGATAAAATCATTCAACTTCAAATTTATAAATTACAATAGATAATCTCTAATCCTCTCTGTGGAGTTAACTTCAATGCTTCCTGCAGATGCGCATGATGAAAATATGACACTATCGATTGCTACATTAGTGTGGTGGGTTTTAGCAGATAACCTTCAAATGCAAAAGTGACAAGCTTAGCATTTTCACGCATTTGTACTTCAAAATGAATCATCAGCATTGTTTGTACTGCCTGTTTTTGAAGACAGCAAAACGGCTTCATTTATTTCATGCTGATGTGGAAATATCACATACAGTTATTGTATTATTGTTTGCGTCTTACAATTACTTAGTTTACTTCAACTTGCAAATCAAAGTCAGAAAGAAAATATGTGGTCTGATTGGCTGCTGCCATGCACATTTTGTATTATTGTTTGCGTCTTACAATTACTTACTTTACTTCAACTTGCAAATCAAAGTCAGAAAGAAAATATGTGGTCTGATTGGCTGCTGCCATGCACATTTTCATTTTTCTGATCATAGAAAAATGACAGCAACTAATCTTATGACATAACGCCAGCCCAACTTGCGCTACTCAAATCATTGTTGCTTGTGTTGACTTATATTCATGCCCTTACCAGGTTTGTTGTGCAAAATTCTCTGTTCAAGCCCTTTTCCTGAAGGCACGAACATTTGAACGTGTTGCGAACACTCGGGTCTTTTGCACAAATGTCAGCTTGCCTGTCTACCTGTTTGAACATTGCGCTAGGGTCTACTTGGCTGATCCCGCATGAACTGGTTTCAGCAGAACGTTCTTCAAATACTTGACATTAAATGATGAATCTGCCTTTTGTGTGCACCCTTGCAGCCTTTGTGGCTTCCGTTCTCGCCGAAATTCCAGAATCTCTGAGATTTGGGGAATCCATGAGAATGCGAGGAGGAGGGGTATTACGGTTGCTAGTGTTCGTGCCTCAACACGGCTACGCTGGTGAAAGCAAAATCAACAAACTCAAATCCCTGTTTGTCCAATGTTGTCAACTAATATCCAGATGAATTTTAGGCAATTTATCCTCAATTTTAAAGAGGGATTTTCATGAAAATTTGAAAATCCAGAATTTGGGGAAAATCCAGAGGACTCATCACTGTTTATATGCTCGACAAAAAGCGCAATCAATTTTTCTTTTCTTTTTGTCTGTCCGTGTGTGTGCAGCCTAGTATGAGATTGGTGGTGGGGGACCACTGGTCTAACCTTTCCTACATCACTGTCTGGCCTCCCAGAGTCCCGGTCCGAGGATTTGCCGCTTGTAAGGCTATCCAGAGAATGGCAAGAGGTAGCTTCAAACAGAGCTTCATAAGGACACTCCTCCTCGGGCCCCGGGGCCAGCCCCGAGATCAGCTCGCTCACTTTCACCAGATCGCCTGAAAAAAATATTCAAAACGTACCGTGTGCATGCAAAAGAATGAAAGATCAATTCAGTACAGTTATTTTCAACAATGGTCAACAACACAACATATACTGTAAAAAAAGCAATGAATATAGTTTTTATTGTTTCACAAGCTGCTGCAATACACTCAAGTTTTTAAAAATGTGTTCTTTGTTTTTTTAATCTGGTAACTCATACCCTTGTTTCGAGAGGTTGGACTCTCCAAGGCTGGAGGGATTGGTGGAGGGGGGAGGTCGATGTCAGGAGGCTTTCCGCTCATGAGTCCTGCAGCAGGAAAACGCAAGATTCAGTCACAGTGACCACATTGAGATAAGAGGAAACTTCCAGTATTGTTTCTGTGCCCCTTTTCCCATATGAATGCTCCTACTTTGGATAAGGCCTGCTATAGCTCTGCTCTTCTGAGACGGCATGTCTTTGACAGTATCCAGCGCTGTTAAGCCCTTCTGGTCCAAAATGTTCACATCGATACCTAAGAGTCGTCACATGGAAGAGTTATGCTGCTAATTTTTCTGATAACTCATTGAATCGTTTTGCCCGGGCAATTAAAAGGATTAAAGATAACGACTGACCTGCGCTGAGAAGCTTCTGCACCACATCTATCTTCCCAAACAAGGCAGCTTCGTGGAGTGCACTGCCTTTCTCCGTCTGATCAGAAAAGAAAGTGTAAGAAATGAGAGGAAGAAGAGAAGGTTAAAAACTGCAACATGCTTCCTGATACTACTTAAGTTTGGAAAATTGCTTGTTTCACGATTGGATTGGATGTACCTTTATTCGTCTCGCAGTGGAAAAATTAACATTTGACCGCCGCAAAGTTATGAAAGGAAGAGGAAAGGAAGAAAGAAGTAGAAAAACAAAATACAGGAGCTGCAGGAGAGGCAGCCACTCTCGCGGTGCCATCTTGAAGTAAAAAAAAAAACCAACAACATAAATAAATAAATAATATGACAACACAAAGACACAGAGTCATTCATTCTTCAGCACTTGCCGTACCCTCTTTGTGACATGAAGCAGTTTTAGATGAAAGAGGAGAGGATCAAAGCATTCTTTTTAGCAGTGGATCAGGGACGTCATTGTGGAATGTGCACGTCTACTACAAGCTAAATGTTGAAAGCAAACACGCAGTTGTAGCATCCATTGACGAAAAGAGATTGTCTCACGTCTCCTGTCCCACATAAATCCGCTTCAATTCCAAGCCGCGACAGTTCCACATACGCATGGGTGCTTTGCGCTGACGCTCCTTTCTTCTTATTGCGGGCTCTTCAGGCTATGTATCCATCCAGCTGCAGACTGTCCAACAGCACCGACCTTTCCGCTGAAGTAAAAAGTCTGTTTTCTAATTTGTTGCCCACTCATTTAAAGTTGCATTACAAAACTGTTTTTACGCAAAGAACATCCTACAATTTCTACACCCACACAATCACAAATATAGAATCAGGACAACAAAGAGCATTCTAAACAATTTATTTACTTAGCGCGGGCGAGCACCCCTAATAGCAGCCCACTTTCCAGGTCACGGGATCATGCTAATTACAACCAGCAGGATGCACGGCCTCAAGTCATGAAAAAAGCCTTGATTTAGAACAAAAAGAAGGAAGAACAAAAGACAAAACAGATGGACGGTACTCTGGTTCAGACCGACCAACAGAAGCCCCTCCCTCTCATATGGGTGCCTGACCCAGCTCAACTTTTTAATCATCTGTTTTACGCTGTTATTAGCAGCTGTTGTCTCATATTGGCAAGTTTTCAAGAGAAGTAGCATGAGCCACAGGAAATTCTGCAAGATCAATTTGGGCTTGCATATTGAGTAACTGCACATACGCACACATGCACACAAACGGACACGCACACACACACACGCAATAAAATGCAACATTCAACTATAAAGCGAACCCCTAATGGTTGGCGGTATATGCTACAACATTTATTTAAAGGACAACCGACGTCACTTTTTTGTTTTTTAACTGACATCAATCAAAATCAGCAAAAAATTGAGCTGCGAATTGGGCATTTTCAGAAAGTCCCGCCCCCAGTTCGTGACGTGACGCCAAGACGTCTTGCATTGCTGGAGAATAAAAACAATGGCTTCAGATTCTGATAATATGCTTTCTTGTTACACATCCAGTTATGAATGAATGAATCATTTTGAGGCAAACGGGCAGGGGGGAATGTCGCACCCAAAAATGGCGACCAGCTCCCGTGAGGAATGAATCAGCGCGTTTCCACAGGCTGATAGATTCCTTTCATGGAGCTTGGACTCCCTCTGCTGGCGGGTTTTGGATGGAACATCAAGGTTTTCAGATAAACAGTACAGCAAAATACATTGACGTGATGAAGGACTGCTACAATGTGTCTTTTTGTCGGTCGGAGGTGGGGGGTCCTTTCATGACGTAAAGTGAGGACTCGTCACCAACTCGAAAACAAGACTTCCTGAATGTTCAGCGCGAGTTTTAAAACGTAAAATATAGCTATATGTGATGGAATATTTGTAAAATACACTCAGTAGAAGTCATTTGAAGCCATTTTACAAATTACGGACACAACTTGTCCGGAGACGTCGGTTGTCCTTTAAGTGGAAATTTTCGAATGTGTCATCCAGCTGAATGGGTCATCCAGCTACATAGCCAAGACAATTATAAACATAAAATATACGGTTGAGAATATGTATCATGTAGATGACAACATCCAAAATCTCCGCATTCTGTGGTACAAATTGGTGCAAAAGAACAGGAACATTTACCGTATTTTCTGCCCTATAAGGCGTACCAGAGTATAAGGCGCACACCCAATGAATGGTGTATTTTCAAACTGTTTCCATATATAAGGCGCAGTGGACTGTAAGGCGCACCTTCAGTGAATGAAAATGGTTTTCCAAATATATTATATAAATATATAAAAATCTCCCAAATATAAGGCATACCATATTATAAGGTGCTACAGTAGAGGTTGGGGTTATGTACTACTTCTTCTACAGGGGGAAATTGAGTTGTGGCTGCTGACAGGAGTTGCGAGACCTGTTCTGGCTCAATATTACCTCACATATAAAGTGCACCGGCGTATAAGGCGCAAGGTTATGTTTTCAAGAAAATGAAGGCTTTTGGGTCACCTTATACACAGGACAATACGATATATGTTCATATTCAACACATACATAAAATGAATACATTAAGATATCGAAGGAAGGGCCTGTTTCAAAAACTCAGTTCTTGCTGGTTCCAAAGCGGTTTGCTGTCGATGAGGTCAGCACTGTTAACCCTCGTATTATGTTAGAGGGCCAATTTTACACATTTCCATTTCTGTTGACTGAAGCACTGGATATCCTTTCCTTTTCCCTTCTTCAAAACAGTTCTAAAATATCCCAATGGGATAGAAAATATGTTATCTATCTTTTCAAGTATGTTTCAAGTTGTTACTGATGTCACCTATTATTTGACTATTTTGTGGAGTTTTACAGTTTTACATGCGCGTAAAAATGACCCACAACATAATCGACATGATTACAACATAATATGAGGGTTAAGTTCTTCCACACCCAACTTCTACAATCGCGTCTTGATGGAAATTATTTTGTGCATTGTCACACTGGGAGAGAAAAGTGCCTACCCCAAAAAGCTGAATAATAATGCAAATAAAAACCTACCTCATAATTAATATCCATGCCGGTATCAAGTAGCACATCAACCACAGACAGATGTCCGTTTCGGGAAGCCAGATGCAGCGGCGTGTGCTTCTTAGTGTTGCAGCTGAGCAGGTTGGGGTGAGCGCTGAGCAGCAGCTTGACGACCTCTAACCTGCCATACAGTGCAGCAAGGTCGAGGGGAGTTTCAAATTTATTGTTCCTCATGGTTGGGTCTGTCAGCTCTTCCAGCAGCAGCTGCACTACTTGTGAGTGTCCGTACTGGGCGGCACAGTGCAGTGGCGTCTCGTTGTCGTTGTTCTATGAGGAAGTATACAGGTGTGTGTAAAAGCAGCAACACGGACACACACACATAGAATAGAATAAATTAAGAGAGACAGAACATGGGACAAATTGTTATTTGCATGAAATTAAACCAAATTGAAACTATTGAAAAAGACCCAACCACCATTATAACAGCGTACAAAGTAGCGAATAGAGGACAATGACTACACGGGTACATAGAGACTAATGTGAACAGGTGCGGCAGAAATGATTGCCATCGGCAAAGAGGTGAGGACAGAGACAGAGGCACCAAGGCAGGTGAGCATTGGGAAGATAAAATGACAACTTGAAATTTTGACCATAATACCAAATAAATTTTCATATTTAATCCCCCGTTGCAATAATTAATCCTGCTTGTGCAAAAATGACCTTGTGAGTGCGAGCTCATTGCATGAATCCATCTTGACGAAGCTAACTAAGCAATAGTTAATTGGCTGCGGTATAAACTCCTCAAGTGCTGCTTTCTGGGTGGAATGACTCACATTGCAGCAGCAACATCAGCACTGATTGAGGTCACTCGTAGGAATCATGGCCAGAAGGAGGCGAATTTTGAGTTGAAGCATGTCATCCTTACACCACAGCTACACAGAGTCTGAACTGAGACAAGTGTTACACTGAACATTTTGTCCAATCCTACTCAAAGTCATTCTACGTGATATCGACCGCACCAACGTCAACAGAAACCAGTCATCTTGACCCACAATTGTAAACAGCTCACTAAATGTACCCGGAAGGCTTGTGTTATAAACAGAGTGGAGAAATGGGTGTGTCAGATAAGGCTGGAGAGTATGGCCGGTCACTGAACAGATAAGCCCCCAGACCTAGCCCATTTACGCATGCACGCATGACAACACACGATGGCTGGGTTTTGTGCTGTGTGGCCTCAGAACACCATTTGACAAATCAAAAAATATGTTCTCAGGTGTGGGATCACAGCCTAATTCCTGAGCATGAGGTCAGGACAAATACTAGCTAGCTACCTATCTATTAGTTGTCTCGCCATCTATTAGCAAGCTAGCTTTCTATATTTTGAGTTATTCTGGGTTAAGTGAATGCTTCCGCGTCTGGCTGCCGCTTCTCACCCACAGAAAAACTTATCCTGTGACTGTAAAGTGACCTTGACAGTTTTGAAAGGCGCTTATAAATGAAATAGTATTATTATTACTATTATTAATATTATTATTATTACTAGCGAAGCAGGTAACCCATTGGACATACTATGATCATGACTGGCGTAATCTTGACGTGGAAGACAGTGAAAGGACAGTTGATCTTAAACTTGCACCATGTGACCAATTAATGTGTACCCAAAAAAGTCAGACATTCGAGGTAATGTGCAAGTGGCAGATGCCTTGCAGCCTCACTGAGAGCAAGATATTAAAATTCAAGTGGAACAAGCAGACTTCCTGGACAGAGCATGTTGATATGGAAGCCGATTTGTCAAGGCACTGCACAGCAAAAAACATCATCCTGATTGAGTCGTCGGTGCACATCAAACAAAAATCATAAACTCTTCATCTTGTTATTTTTATTGCTTATAGATCATATCTGTCAAGAAATATCTGACCATGAAGCTTGCTGCGTCTCTTCAATATTGTGCCACCGTGAGTCTTTGGTACAGAGAGAAGCAAAGACGTTGTGGTTCCCGCAACCTGCGGCCCCAGAGACGATAACGGGGTCTGACGAGCGACCTCTGTCACGTGACGAACTGGCTGGCGGCACAGCGAGGTTACGTCACCACAGCTCCCAGTGGTGGCAGAGGAGTCATGTACTTCAGCAGCTGTTGCTGCTTGTGCACCAAGAGGCTGTGTGTGCCAGGGTCTCATCTGTCCGTGGCCACAATGAAATAATGCTCTTCCTCATATGAAGAGGACATTCATCGACAGCAGGTTTTAAGCACATTTAGTGCTCTTTGGGTTTTCAAGTGGGCCGAAAAATGAAAATGGACTCATTTTGAACAATTGTATTAAGTTCATCCTGTCTACTTGATATCTAATTTAAAACATTCTTTTCTTACAGTGGATATTAGGTGTTCAATTAGAAACACCACATGAAAAAGGCACGTCACAACAACATCCGTGACACTCTGACGAAGGCGGAAGTATACGCCGAAACATGTCAACTAATGGAACACCTAATATACACTGTGTGTAAGAAATGAATCTGTTTGAAATCATTCTGAACAGATTTGATGATACCCAGTATTGCACGTTTTTTTGAGTGGGAACTATAATGATGGTTTTTTTTTTTTCTTTTAAATTTGGACACTGTCACACATTCCGAAGTAAATAGGCCAAGAAGTCTTGGGGCGAGGTAAATCTCTTCCTGACGCAAACTATGGACTGGACTATAACTCCCTTTTATGTTCATAGCTCTTGGGACTGATTGGGATGTGCCCTGTCAACACAACTAAAACAAAAGCCTCTTACATTTTCAGACAGCCTGGTGTTATAACACAATTTATGACATTCTAGTACCTTGATAGTAATACTAACTCCACCACCACCCCTCAAATGCCAGTACTAAAAATTATGTTACAGTCTTTTAAGCTAAAAATATTGGTTCGGCAGCGGGACCGATACTTGGTGCAACACTCATAGAGCCAGTTTTACATTTCAAATGTGATGTTCTCAGATATGCATGCATGGTCAGAGGAATTCCTCATAATATATATTCAATTAGACAAGTGACCTACATAGCGATATGAAGATGAGAGAGATATGAGAGGTACTGTGACATGAGACCGAGGAGACCGATGGCCACAATGTTTCACTGGAACTATTATTACTATTATCCTGCATTTCACAAAAAAAAAGAATGACAATAGCAATTAATTAATTCACCAACAGTTATGTGTCGAATATGATTTTTGTTGGAATGGAAGAATTTCCTAAGGAACAATAAATGTTCTTTGGCAATGACAGTCAGGCAGTCTTCAGATATTTGATCATTGATGCAAATAAGCATTGATGGCAGTGTCAGTGGAGCATGAATGGAAACATATTACACTCCCTTTTAAATGCACATAAAAACAGTGCACATTGCTTCGAAATGTATCTAACTACCAGATTATTTGAATAGGGCGGCAGTTCGGTATTTTACGCGTGCACTTCCCAGTGCAGAGGTCAAGAGTTCGAATTTGGCTCTCGCCTTTCAATTGTGGAGTTAGCATATTCTCCTTTTGCCTATGTGGGGGTTCTCCATGCCCTCCAGTATTTCACATCCTAAAAACATGACAGGTGCAATTGGGTTAGGTAGGTACTGCCCCTTTGACAAGCCATTGGATCCTTCACAGATTAACATTGAAGTGTAACATCCAATATTCAGATATTTGGTACTGCTGGTCCATGATGACACACAAACGGTTTCACTCCAGATGGGAACATTTTTCAATAACTGAGGTCGACCACCCTTCCTTTCAAGATCCAGCACACACCTGGCTCCTTCTCTAGAATGGGTCATTTCCCTCCAGTGTATGGCCAATGACAATGTTACCATGACAACAGCATGCCTTGTCCTCTCCTTAGCAGCCTTATGAGCACCACGTGGGAGGTGGGGCCAATCCACCCATTTCCACACTCCACACAGACAAGTGTGCCATGGAAATCTCCGTTTGATGTTGATGCAAATCGATGGTGACACTGAACACTATCCATCCTCCTCCTCACTGCAAGTAGAATCCCGTCACCCCTACACATGATGCCATCAACCAATTATAAAGCACCTTAGTATTTTATTTATTTATAACAATGACTCAATGATTCAGCCACGTAAATAGGTAGTACCCTCATCAAACTCCCACGACGTGCCTACTCAGGCGGCATGCATAGCCACAAGTCAAATAGATAAAACAGAAATGGAAGACGGTAAATTGCTAAACGAAACTGCATCGTGCTAGAGAGGAAAAATCATCCTTTCCCATTCAAACACTAAAAGGATTAGTTGACCATGTCCGAAAATAGTGTGCGGCTTTATCTACAGGCCTTTGTGGGCTTCCAGCGATGCCTGCTCCGAACACAATTAATGTTAGGCTGACATGTTTGCACTGCTGCACAGGAAAGGGGGAGTTACTGTCAGAGTCGACAGGTGAATGCAAATAATGAATGCGGGTAATGGGTGTCCCTCTTTAAATGGTTGCAGGTAATGGGTGTTCCTCTATAAATGATTATAATATTATTTAATGCGGAAAAAGGCCAGAGTAGCTCTGTGCTTTGTGACACTACCACTTGAGTTCCGGTGTTCATAAATGATTATTTTAATATATGAGTGCGCAATCACTCATATTTGGAAGAGACGATCATCGCCCTTATGTTCTGACATAGACATAAAACACTTCAAGAATCACAATCATAACTTTTGAAGTGTGTGCAATGGTGTGCCAGTCATAACACCTCCAGCGTTGTGCCAGCAATACCATGACTATGAACTATTGTTTAGAGGGCAGTGTATTTATAGTTGCTTTTAGAGTTCATATGTATAGCTTGTGTTAGAACTAGTTATATACACATCCTGAAAACATCCAATGTTATTTCATTTCTACTTATTCTTATCAGTTAGTCTATATAGTATGTATGTAGTTTAGTTATTTGTATATGTTAGTTTAGTATATATGTACTTGGCTCAGTTAAAACCTTAAGCTATCTTTTCAGTCTAATATAATATTCATGATTGTATCTAGCAGATGATAGGTCCTTCTCAAAGTGACATCACTCCTGTTGTCTATATCTGCTTGAGACACGCTCTCCCTCCCGCTCTTGCTCTCTCTCTCTCTCTCTCTCTCTCTCTCTCTCTCTCTCTCTCTCTCTCTCTCTCTCTCTCTCTCTCTCTCTCTCTCTCTCTCTCTCTCTCTCTCTCTCTCTCTCTCTCTCTCTCTCTCTCTCTCTCTTTGGCTTTCTTCCCTCTCCCGTGAAGAACATTTTCTAGCTGCCTTATAAATAAATATTATTATTTTTTATATCACCTTGCTTCCTGCTGATTGAATATTTAGACTACACAAATGAAGAACTGAACCAGGATAAGAACAAGATTTCACCTGATACCTTCAATGCCATCTTATTTGTTTAATGTTATGCATGGTGTTTATTATTTTATTTTATGTTAACTGTTTTGCTCAGTACTTTGTTAAAACTGCAGCTGTTATGAAAGTGCTACATACAGTATGTAAATCAGGATATATTGTATGGTATCTTAGCATTGACTTTAGTTTAGTTCATCGCAATTAGTGAGATGCCAGTGAAAAACAGTAACTGCATATCAAATTAAGATACAATGCAAAACAGCTAGTGTATTGTCATGGAGTTGGTCAATTAATTAATGTTTATCCCTGTCAATTAATATTTACCTTTGTGCCTTCAAAGTAATTCAAAAAATGTGTTTCATGTTGTTTACAGCAACGTAATTCGTTGACTCATTCCATCTCATCTCCCAAAAATCTCTATAAAATTAAATATAAATTTCTTCAAAATAAGGCAGGTCGTTTCTCTCACATGCAAGAGTTGTTGTCAAATTGCACAAGCAGCTTAATAAAAATGTGACTGCGAACACGGGTGAGCAAGTGATCCACTGACAGAGCAAAAAGCATCCCTGAGGTTCTGTGACAAAGTGGCCCTCAAAGCAGCAGCAGCAAACCCACAGCAAGGCAACAGCAGCAAAGCAGACACAAACTCAAAGGAAATATTGTAGCAGCACAGTGTACACACCTTGGCATTAATATAAGGGTCAAAAGGCCCGCCGCGTTTGAACTCTTTATGGTCTACAGAGCTCTGAGAGGGAGGAAAAAAAGATAGGCTGATGGTTTTGGTTTAGACAAGAAATGAACACATGAATGATTACCATGACTAAATGTGAGAAAACAACAGTGATGTGTTAATGACCAATCAGATGTCATGATTAGTCCCGGAGAATTGACCCACAATGAGGATAATATTATGATCTATATTTTTTAACTGAAAATATTTGATGTCAGCTAACAGTATAGAGTTCAGAGTGGGTCATTTCTGCATGTCCAAAACAGGCCTGTCTACAGTGAGTGGCTTATCAAAAATTGTTAACAAAGTTAGCGTAAACCAGCACTTCTCACTTCTCACTGGGCATAAAGCACGTCCAAGTAGCAGAGTATCAGTATCAAGTGTGAGTCGTGATGCTGAGAAAGTGCACACAATTCAATATTTTTAGAAACATTCATTTTGTGCATCACACGTGCAGAGCATAGGTAGAAATTGACACAATGACCACTCAAATGACTTATTTGTTGAAAAGTTTGACGGAGGGTTAATGGCCCAAACGTATCCAACAAATGGCTTGTGGGCCAAATCCAGCTAAAAATAGTTTAATCAAGTACGCAAGAATAATATGAAAGTGAAAAAAATCCCATTGTGGATTTTGTTATTTTCTAACTGTGTATGAGCCTACATATTTATATAAGATGACTGACTGGTGGTTGGATGAGTAAACCAAGGGTGGGTATGGAAGCTAACAATATGTTGCAGGGAATGTTCGGTTGGTTAATGTAATGTTATTTTGGCAAGGGCAAGGCCGATGGTGACAAATCTCGAGCACATTAAAGATAATGTTGATCGACCACTTCCTTGTCATCAATTAAATGGCTTGCCACAAGACATAATTCATGATGTGGTTGCACAGGTCGTTTTTGGCACACATTGTGACTGAAGGGTGTTGAGTTCATCTTGCGGCGCCCGTTCTGCTTACTGTTCTGCAAAAAAGGAATCCTTGCTGTTGTAAGTCAATGTTAATCAAACATCTTCAAGATCAAAGATATTAGTTTGGTGAAACAATTTATTTATGTATTTTTAATGAATGTTTAATGTATAGGGTTTATCCATTTACCACGAATAACAGATTATTTCTTATTTAAAAATATATGTATTAAAAAAAGCATCACAGTGTACACGTTTTGTTGTGCCTATAAATGTAAAAAATAGACATCTTAGACACAATCTTGTCTTGAAATCAAGTTCAAATTAAGGACACTACGTATTTGCGCTGACATTGAATTACATGGAGCCTATGGCTATCGTCAGCCATTAAGCAAAAGTTCCATATCAACTCATTTACCCCATGAGATGAGCAGAAGCACCTGTTGTTTAAGGCAAACGGTGGCAGGCTTTTTATTTTCTGAACCTACATTTGCCACCCCTGCTTGTTTCCCTGTTCTTAAAGAATAATCAATGAGCATTTCTGATATCACCAAATGAAATATCAAGCAGTTAACTGTTAAAAATATCAATATCCGTAAAACAAGAGCCAATTCAAAGAAATGGGACTTTTTTCTGGTTGAGATTTTACAGGTGATTGAGTGGGGGGGGGGGGGCATAATATGAATGGGTATGTCTTATAAATATGATTTTATGGTGTAGGCAGGTGATCATATTCTTTTGTCTTTATTAAAGCATATATTCATATTTATTCATTTATTCATATTTGCTCTGTTTTTCATAATGACATGTAAATCAACAAAAGAAAAAAACACAAAGTAAATATTATCTACAGGATGTTAATCATGCTAAGATTTTACTGGCCCAGTACACTTGACATCAAATTAGACAGAATGGGGCACCCCTGCTCTTGCCAAAGAGTATGACTGTTTTTGAAACATCTCATTGTACTGAGAATAGCTGACCTGCCCTAAAAACTACACCGACACACACCGGTACAATATAAATCCAGGGCCCAACCTGTTCGTTGAGTTTGGGGTGGGAGGGTCCTTGGTGGACGAGCAACCTGACAATGTGCTCGTCTCCTTTCCACGCGGCCAGGTGCAAAGGGTAGCAGCCCTTGTTGTCGGCAATGTTGGTCAAGGCCTCATTTCGTAGGAGCAATTCCACCACTTCACTGACAGTTAAAGAAGGGATACTGTAAGTCTGGTTTTAAAATAGCAATAATAAATACAGACTACATTGCAAACGGTTCATCAATAGCTTTATCGTCCCACCGGGACTGGTTTGTAGTGCGGAGAGACCTCGTGGAATGTGGAAGCCAAATAGATATGGCTACAGCCACTACCTGTGTCCATTTAAGGCAGCATGATGGAGCGGGCTGTATCCGGTGCTGTCCACACAATTCACATTGGGACCTCTCCAGATGCTGGTCGAAAAAAAAGAGAGCAAAAATAAGTACACAAACGAAAATCTAAAGACTTACTTTATTGTGATGTGAAGTCACAGTTATTTCCATTATATTTGAACAGCCACTGTATCTTCAATCAAAAATCACGTTGATGTTGAAGAGTGACGAAAGCATGACCATAGACTATATTTGTCAAAACATTTTACAATCAGACAATGATAGAGATTAGACAGAATAAGAAGTTATCATATTTAAAAGTTTCATGCCGTTATATGCTTAGCCAACATGTGAGACTGAATACACAATGACTGTCATATCTCTGACAGACATATACATAGAATAGACCAACCATTGGAGCTTAAATCTGAACATTCATGGTGGGAGGTGGGTGCAACCTCCCTCTCCATCAAGTTGAGCTGAGAAGCACAGACAGGCTGCAGTTTTCAACAAGGAAGGAAAATCACCAAGTTACTGCAGCTGAAATCAGCTCATCAAATCTAGTTGACGGTAATTTTGTTATTCCCAGCCTTTTCCCTATACACAAAATACATTTATGTTGCACCACCAACTACGAAAAGCACTGAAATACCACAGAGGTAAAATTTAGGACATCTCAAACACAAATCTCCGACACATTAGCTGCACTCAGCTTTCAACAGACGCTGGTTTATTTCTTTTAACTTGCAAAGTGCAATGATCTTGGAGACGACCAAGTGGGTGAATAAAAAGCAAGAAAGATAGACCAGAGAAGCCAAAGAATGTCTGGTGTAATGAAGTGCCTGAGCGGGGATGCAAAGCACTCTGAAAGACCAAGCAGCGCTAAATAATAAATCATGAGATTCGAAAATACAGGCACTAGTGAACCAAATAGCTAAGTCACATTCTTTGCTTTAGAAATAAATGAATGTATAATTCAAGTACCTTTTCATATTTACATTGCTATTTTCAATGCTACAGGCGTGTGAATGTTTAGAACAAAGGACACACCATTGAAATAAAACACTACGGGAAATGAAAGTCTATGTAACACATGGCTCACTGCTACTTCGGTGGTCTTATGAGAAATCATGCTCATTTTTATTTCTATATTAGTGCAATAGTAAATAAGGTGAAGAGAAAGAGACAATGATTGTGACTCACATTCAGACCCGCCTGCACCGAAGCCAGGTTGAATTAACCCTTCGTTCACGACACCATCATGAATATAACGTTGCTCAACACACTTATCTCTTTTCCTGATGCAGTCATAGCTATCTGAGGCATCCTTCCACAACATATATCCCTCATACTAGTTATTAGCAATGTGTAATTATACGGCCACTGCTGTGGATCTGTGGCTCATGGAACAATAAACTTGACACAGAGGAGTCAAAGACATGCAACCCTTTCCAAGTCACATACTGCTTATTCCCCCCAGCACATCCTTAGAATTTGATTAATCACAAGATGCAGCCAAGAGGATGCATTAAAAAAGCAGAATGTGTGAGGAGGAATTGCTTAAATGTGAGGAAAAACTGGCCGTTTCTCAGTTTCCATAAGTAAGTGAAGGAAGCTATGATCATGCCTGATATCAAAACCAACATGTTTCCTTTTCGTTCCTCTTGCAATCAGCAATGACATGTCAGGGACCGACATGAATGTCCCCGACACACTAAGGCCTCAGGCTACTCCAGGGGGTGGGCAAACCCAATGCGGGCCGCATTGGGTTCTAAAATTTGACAGAGGGGCCGGGCCAGGAGCATTTGGAGGGAGTGTTTGGGCCGGAAATACTCCAAACAAGTTATGTCCATAATTTATAAAATCACTTCAAATGACTTCGACTGAGCGTATTTTACAAAGATTCCACAGCATATAGCTATAGTTTACGTTTTAAGACTTGCGCTGAATATATGAAGTCTTGTTTTCGAGTTGATGACGATCCCCATGTGACGTCACGTTTGGACCGCCCCTGACCGAGAAAGCGACATACAATGCATTTTGGGTACTTTGTTTGGTCTGAAAACTTCGTGTTAATCCGTGTTGATCCGTGTTGATGGCGAAATTAGAAGGAAAACACATAAATAACGCCATGGTGAATCGTTGTGTGTTGCACCAAGACAACTACAGTAAAGTCTCGTTATATCGATATCGGATATATCGATAGTCCCGGTTATATCGATACTATTTCTATGCACGCACGGAGAAAATTACATGCAAACAGGGTCGGATATATCGATAGTCCCGGTTATATCGATATTTTTTCGGACTCCCTTGAATATCGATATAACGAGACTTTACTGTATTTGATATTCGCTGACACAAATTCCCAGCTGACAAATCAGCCCATTTCCAACGGCGCTTGGGCGCCATCTTCTGCTTTTTCTGGGTGCTACATTGCTGTCATTGACGGCTCGAATTGATATGGGAGGACTCCTAGAATCAATTGCAAACATTTATGCTTTCCTCTTCAGAAGAACAAGAACAAGAAAACATCTTCTCCGAATCTGAAGCCATTGTTTTGATTCTCGAGCAAGGCAAGACGTCTTGGCGTGACGTCACGAACAGAGGGGTGGGACCTTCTGAAACTGACCATTTCTGGATTCATTTTGAAGTCATTTTTATTGGTGTTTTTCATTTAACTAAAAATATCAGCCTGCCTGATTTGGGTATTTTAGATGCTATAAAACGTTTTTCTGATGTCAGTGGGAAACAAAAACAAAAAATGGTGCCGGTTGTCCTTTAAATGTAGTATGTACAAACCTCATAGCACAGTAAGAACACTACAACCCAATTTATTAACTGTTTCAAATGTGAAAAATATCCCTGATCAGTTAATAAATTTGTCTCAAGGAATATGCAAGATATGGCATTTACAGACTATTTCGCAGATACTTGGAGGAGGAAATGGAAATAGATTAAAATAACATATGCACTGTGATTTATCAAGATTGCGTCTGTTTTTAAGTTTCCATCGAAGGGGCAAAGTTAAAGAAATCAACATTTATTGAAAAATGGAATCACTTTCAACATTCAAAACATATTATTACACAACGAAATATTCAAGCTCAATAATACCTACTTGTGTTAAATTCCGCCAAATCATAGATGGTTTGTCCTGACCGCGCGCTCAACAAACTCCTCACTGACGCTCTCGCCTTCACGCGCTAACAATACACGTGTACCGTCGCCGAGCACACAAACATAGACTACCTGCAGTTGAAATTTGCATACTCGGCTCGGCAGCCAATCAGAAGCCTGCTTCTTTCTTCCGGACTTTCGCAAGCGTTACAAAGTCGTGCAATTGCATGTCATTTTCCAAAATAGATGCACAGAACCTCAAACTAGAAGAAAGATTCAAAAGAAGCTAACAACATATGTGACGCTACAAAACGTAAATTTACATTAAACCGTGACTGTAAAGTGTACGTGAGACTTATGAAAGGGGCTTAGTGGCTCGTAGGAATCAATGCAAACGTTGCATTGTGCACCACCTTGACAATCGACTACTGTAGCAAAATTTACAGCCATGCGCATTTGCCGTAAATTAAGCAAGGTAGCATTTGTAGTTGGTGCATTCTTGATTTAAAAAAAAAATTTATACTTTGTGACAATGTTTCTTAATGGGATTGGTCTCATTTTGCTTCAAGTTGGGAAAAATGGGGCAGGCAACTTTTCAGTTATCTGCCCTGTTGTTCGCTAGCTTTTTGTCATGAGTTTTAGACACTGTTTGTACTATAATTTGGGCAAGTTCGGCGGGCCGGATTGAAAAGCCTAACGGGCCGTATGTGGCCCGCGGGCCGTAGTTTGCCCATGTCTGGGCTACTCCATAAATACCTTATAGACCGTGGCCCAACTGGGCCATGAGAACTTTCATGAATGATATGATGGAATCAACATATTCATGCAATTTACATGTGAATAAATAAAGTATACAGAAGAATTTTGAAAAATAATTTGAAGCAAATAGGACAATGATGCTAAATATGAAAAAAAAAATCAGGTTTACTGTATAAACACTATCATTTACCATATTGCGGTGTTAAACACACTAAACTGCAGTTCAGTTATCACAGCTCCAGTCTAATTGCAGGGTTTTAATGTGTGACCATAACTCGGTCGACTGTCAGTTTAGCACACTGTTTTGCGTGTTTTCTTGCTATTTTTTTCCTAAGTCTGACCAGGCAAAATGTGTTTTATGATACCCCGTCACCCCCAAAATCCTTCATTATGCGACAATTTGGAAAGACGCTAAAAGCACACTGCTTTACGAAGACCGTTCAGAAACTGAGAACGTTATTCAAATGTGCCTAACAAAACAGAGCCCATCAGGCAGTACATAGAAGGATTCAGCTAAAGCATTAGCTGCTGATTAGAGGTTATGTTCAGAAATTAATGTGAACAGAATGCATTCTGCCATCGGCAGTACACTAGAAAGAAAAAGCATCAGCTTAATAACTGCGTTTAAGGACCCCCCACCCCTCACCCGCCTCTCAACCAGGATCCGGCGTCATATTGTAGTCAATTGTACACTGGTGTTTTAATGCGCCTTTGAGCTGGGTAAATCCTTTCTGTAGAAGCCCAAAGCTGGTTGTCAACCCTATCATTCTTCTGCTTCCATTTCGAATAATTTCCAATGGTAGTATAATGATTTACGCAGCTGGTATTCTCTATTTAAATTATTATATTTCTTAAGTGTAAAAAATACTTAGAAGGGTAGAATCAACGTAGGGGGGTTTGTAATGACTGATTAGAGCCCACTCACCCCCAAAGGCAATCTCTACTATGCGGAAATTCACCTAACTCAGGGAATTATAGAACATACCACCCATGAAACGGGAGGGAATACTATTTCTCATTATGCTGGGCCACCACAACGCAGCTCATTGTGGCTACACTGGGATGCCACTCGAAAAGGCTTAATGTTGGACCCTGCGTTTGCAGTCCTCGTGCGCGCCAATGACACGTTTGCGTGGCCACTGAACACATCACAAGCAGAACTGGAGACAGAAACCGACTTTTGGTTTCTGTCCTAGATAAAAGAATTACGTAACAGCTTATGTCAGGGGGAAAAAAGCTCATAAACACATTAACAAAAAATAAACAGAGCAGCAACAAGGAGAGGAGAAGTTAACGAAATCTGGCAGAGTGCAGAAAGCATTACCAGATAAAGGCAAGAGTTCCTGCCTGAGCATCAAGCACACATTTAGTACAACTTTGACTTTATTGCACTGATGGTCTCACGAATGAACATTGATAGCTTCTTTCCAGACACTGTGGTTTAATTGTGAGGGTCTCATTCAAGGCTTAGTCGGGTTTAGAAGATGGAGACTTTTATTTGTTCCACATTGGAGAAATTTGCAATCTACAGCGGCAAAAATGAAGGGGCAGGGGTGAAAGTTAACAAAGAAAAATGAAGTAGTGCATCCACCACATAATGTTTAAATAAAAAAAGTTGACAATGGAAAACAAAAATCTGACATTTATATATTAACCTATATTTCATGATTGTTATTTATAGATTACATTTCCCCCAAAATGAATTGCATATTTTTACACTGTAATTTTGAATTACAGTAAAGTCTCGTTATATCGATATCGGTTATATCGATAGTACCGCTTATTACGATACTATTTTCATTTCCCTTGCACATTTCTAGTCTTTTTATGTATAATTAGTACCGTTTAGTACGATACCCGGTTATTACGATAATCCGGTTATTACGGTGCTCCTTTTCATCCCCCGCCGGCCATTTTTGTTGTTTATATCGATATATCCGTCGCGCCATTGGTCAACTTGGTCACGTGTCTTGTTACGTCAGCCGCCATCGGTCGCGCCATTGGTCGACTTGGTCACATGAGCCGCCATCGGTCGCGCTATTGGTCGACTTGGCCGTGTGACTTTGTCACGTGACACGCCATCGGTCGCGCCATTGGTCAACTTGGTCACGTGTCTTGGTTACGTGTCACGCCATCAGTCGCGCCATTGGTCGACTTGGTCAGGTGACTTGGTTATGTGCCCAGCACCCGTGTAGCAGAGCCATTTTCATTTTCAGACGCTAGCTCATGTGTAGCAGACGAGATTGAAGTGTTTGTGTTAAAAGGTAAAAATGGGAAGCAGAAGAAGATTGATGACTTTTTTAAATTGTATACATAATACAGTAAGATGTAAGCGTTGCAGTTTCCCTGTTGTGTTATGTACATGCCCACTGTACTGTATATGAATGCAATCGTTTTTTGCAACAATGTTTCTTGTTTTGTCTGCTGAAACGCGATGATTTTGAAAATTATTTACATTCCATACTGTGTATTAAAGGACAGCCGATGTCACTTTTTATTCAAATGCAAATAAAAATGACTTCACGCCAAGACGTCTTGCATTGCTTGTGAATCCAAACAATGGCATCAGATTCGGATAATATGCTTTCTTGTTACACATCCAGTTATGAATATGTTTCAAATACACTGTAGTTCTGAAGATTAAAGCATACATGTTTACAATCATTAAAAAATTATATGTGCCATTTTGAGGCAACATTGGGGGAACATCTCTCACCCAAAAAAAAGGGAGCTAATGGCCAGCTCCGTTTCTTATATGGCGCTTGGCTGCCCTCTTTTGGCGGCTTTTGTTTAATGCAGTTCGGCGCAGGATCGGATATATCGATAGTCCCGGTTATATCGATATTTTTTCGGACTCCCTTGAATATCGATATAACGAGACTTTACTGTAGTACCACTTTTGGCTGAGTCAAGTTACACAACATGAATCAAGGAATTGATGGCATAGACCCGAAGTAAGCATGCAGACTGAGGTGATCTCATAAAAGAGTTTCAGACAATATGTACGATCAACACTATCTCACTATTGACAACTGCACCCTGTTCCTCTCCTCTCACTGTCACAACCATGGTGTCCTTTTTAATAATCTCCTCTTTCAACCAACACATCACGCAAATCACCAAAATCGCATTCTTCCACCTCAAAAATATTTCTCGTCTCCGCCCTTCATTTTTCTTTCAATGTCACTCAAACCCTAATCCACGCCTTCATCCCTCCCTCCTTGACTGCTGCAGTAGCATCCTTTACGGTACAAACTCTTCAATAAACTACAATACATCCACAATGCTGCCGCCTATCTACTCACCTATACCTGCAGTCATGATCACATCATCCCATCCTTAAAAACCTCCACTGGCTCCCTGGTCCCCAGCATATTCAGTTTAAACTACTCCTACACACCTATAAAGCCCTTCACAATCAGGCCCGCTCCTAACTTTCTGATCTTCTTCACCAATACACTCCTTCCCGAAATCTCTGTTCCTCAAACACAAACCTCCTTGATATCCCCGTGGCCAGACTCAAAAGCTGGGGGGACTGAGCCTTCTCTATATGCGCCCCCACCCTATGGTACGCTCTATCACAACACATCAGAATCAGAAACCCTTTATTCATCCCACAATGGGAAAATTCACAGTCCACAGCAGCAATTTCAAAGGGGATGATGTGGGGGGGGGGGTCGGGTGAAAGGATAGAAAACAAGATATTCTAAGCATAGCAAAATAAAAATGTCAACTGTATACTGTAAATGTGAAAAACCGTTTCATAAAAAACTGTAAATAGTGCAAGTATCAAGAAAGGCATATTGATATATGTAGCTGTATTGCATCACCCCATATTTACAGTACAAGTGTGCAGTTTTTTTTTTTTTTTTTTTTTAATTTTCACAAGTGATTATTGAGAATTGCGAAGAAATCCGTAACTGTACCGACCTCCAATCCTTTAAATCGGCCCTTAAAAATGTACCTGTCTCGCAATGCTTTTAAAATATTTTAGTCTCTTCTACCCATGCTTCCTTTTCAATCCATTTTGATGTCAATTACCGTATGAATGCTTTTCTTCAGGTGTACATTTTATTTTGCATTTTAAGGTCTTGTAAAGTGTCTTTTAGTGTGATGAAGAGCACTTTCAAATAATTTTGTTTATATTATTATTATTATTATTATTATTATTATTATTATTATTATTATTATTATTATTACTATTATTATTTTAAGACACAGTTATTGGTTTTGTGTAGTTTCATAGCGTAAAAAAATTCATGGAAGCTTTTATACATTGACCAACTGGTCGTGGGTGTCACTGCCGTGTCATTGCTGAGAGTTGTCATGCTACATTGTGCCATGAAAGCCACGTTAGCAGAGAGACAGCACTGTCACAATTTTACATCACATTTTTCATTTATTGCAGGGTTCACAATAATTTAGAGTGGCCAGTCGGTTAAGCCACAACACCTTATCTGCTCAGCATTTTGGTGAAGTGGCCAGGAATAAACGTGGCGCCGGACAATCCACTGTCATCCTCTTAATACGGCTCACAACCAACGTAGGAGAGAAATATGGTTTAAATCCCATAGCTCGGCGGTGGGGAAAACACAAGACACAATTTTGATTGGAAGCGTTTGGTTGTGTGTGTGTGTGTGTGTGTGTGTGTGTGTGTGTGTGTGTGTGTGTGTGTGTGTGTGTGTGTGTGTGTGTGTGTGTGTGTGTGTGTGTGTGTGTGTGTGTGTGTGTGTGTGTGTGTGTGTGTGCGTGTGTGTGTGTGTGTGTGTGTGATCGCACACAGGGAAATTCATGGGAAGTGAGGAAGAAATTCTTCTTTGAAAAGGCCACACTAATCCTTAATTTCCCTGAGGGAATATCAACGGGATGAAACTCGTGTCCGAAAGAGATTCTGAGGGCTGTAATTCCATGCTGTATAAAGCTTGATTTTAAAGCGAGTATAGATAATATTTCCCTCCTGTCCTTTCCATGAGCCTGCTGATGATAGTCAAATGCTGGCATGTTGCATTAAAGTTGGATGAAATATAAATCCCCACTGTTCTTCTTAAATCCTTGATTATTTGTGTTTAAATATCAGACATACTATACGACTGTCAAATTTGGATTGATAATCTGCACCATCCTAACTGTTCCAATCAGTACAAAAGGATGACCAGTTCAATTTAAACATAGCGGCAGCATGGTGGACGACTGGTGAACAGGTTGGCCTCACAGTACACAGGTGCTCGGTTTGATTTCCATAGTGGAATGGGCATGCTAGAGTGGTTTTTCTCCTGGTACTCCACATTACAAAAGCATGCATGGCAGGTAAATATAAAACTCAAAACTGGTATGAGCATTAACACAAATGGTTGTTTGTCAATGTGCGCCCTGCGGTGGGCTAGCAAACAGTTCAGTGAGCTTCCTGTCTACTGCTCAAAGACAGCTGAGATAGGCTTTGAAGTCTGCATTCCACCCTGCAAGGGAACCGCATAAACCAAAGTTCAGTGTGAAAAGCACTTAATTATACCACAGACACTGAAGCACCTGCTTGGTAATCTGCTCCATTAAACCCTTCATATCTTTTATAAAACAATATAGTGTATGAAAATATTTGACAAAAGGCAGACGAAATACACGTTTTCTTGTTGAAAGAGATAAAACTCAAACAGTATAATTCCTCAGTAGCGATATTTAAAAGTTTGTGAGCAAATTACGTAACAGTTGTATGACAATGATGATGAGTCCTCGAGATGTCTGTGACATATACTTCCGCAAACGACGAGATGGATTTGTGATGTCATGGTCTGCCCATTTACAGTTTAGAGCGAGATTTTCTTGAAAGACATCTGAACTCGAAGTCCAAAAGAATGACTCATGAAAATGTAACACAGCAGAGAAAAACAGCAGCATGCCGACTATATTCATTCTGCTGATGCTTACAGAGAGACGTCTATCACCTCCAAAGAGTTTTTTACAGATACTTTTGCTGTTATGGGACCGAAAAAGACCCCACCGTGTTCAGCCGATGAAGACACTAAACAAAATTACAGTCGAGGAGAAGAAGGAGCTCATTGAGAAACATGAACGAGGTGAGCCATCAACGACCATCACACATGTAAATAAAGTGACTTATTATACAGTGTACTGTATTTCTTTCATTACAATACAATAGAACATTTATTATACATAGAATAAAGTATGTTGTGTGTAGTTTTAAGGCTTATTTAGTTGAAAATTATATTTTATGGAGACCTGGGAACGAATTATTCTCATTTTAATGGTTTCCTATGGGAAATTAATTTTTGGGACACACACTTTTCGCCTTACACACTCTGTCGGGAACCAATTAAGTTTGTAAGCCAAGGATCCACTGTATTTATATCTGGGACTGCCATCTGCATGTTACATTGTTTAACTCCTGGAAATAAGATAATGACATTTCAAAATCGAAAGTGTTAATGCAGGGGTCGGGAACCTTTTTGACTACGAGAACCATAAAAGTAAAATATTTAGAAATGTTTTTCAGTGAGAGCCACACGCACGCACGCGCACATACAAACGCTCGCGCGCGCACATACGACCGTTCGCGCACGCACATATAAACGCTCGCACGCGCACATACAAACGCTCGCGTGCGCGCACGTATGTGTGCGGCCACTTTTCAACAAAATATCAGAATGTATTATTTAAAATAACTTTGTGATAGTACTCACCGTTAACATGAATGGTTTTCCGTTCCTCGTGATTGGTAAAAATCCAGGCAAACGATCGGAATGAAACTCAATTTGCCGGTCCAGAGGCGAAGTTACTGCTAGCGAGCCTGCACACGGCTCATAAGCTTCCACACTTGCTATCTGCAATTTACTTCTCGCAGAAGTATGTTGATGCTAACGTTAACATGGGGCTTGTTAAAATGTCACTGACATTCGACTCTTTCATCGATGGTATTGTTTCATTGCAAATTAGAATCAGAACATTTTCTCTCCTCTAATGCTCCGGTGCATTCACGCTCAAGTGCACTAATTGGGTGTGAAGTGCACTCGTTGGGCATTTCCCTGTTTCAACATGACGGCCACTATCATCCAATCAAAATTGCTCTTTCCGCCAACTCCAGCCCCAACGGGAAATGAACGCCGAAAAAAACGACAATATGTATTTAGTTTTATCGGCGAGCCATATGCAATCATCAAAAGAGCCATATATGGCTCGCGAGCCATAGGTTCCCGACCCCTGTCAGTTAATGGTTTGATGCAATGCAGATTTGACGATCGTTGCTATCTTAATTTAGTATGTTAAGACCACTTGCTTCAAAGTGGTGACATATTTATCGTGAAATATAATGACATGTCATCATGCCCTATGAACATCTCTATTGGACGGTCTGACATAACAGTTGATAGTTTATACATTGTTTATGGGATACCAAATTATCTATATCGGGATATAAGATTTGTTCTATTCATGCAAAATATTATAATACCCTATGACGAAAATGAAAACGACCATACAGCAGCACGACTGTAGGTTCAGTTGTGGCCCGGTTAGTTCACAGGCTATAGAGGGGGACATAAACACATCGTGCAATACTGCATGTTGCATTTCACAGACCATGTGTGGTCACAGGAGATGTTAATTAAGTAGAGGTGGCCACAGATTAAGAAGGCAGCCATCAGAAAGCCTGCAGTACAACTAAGAAGATTGCAACAGGGAAAGGTGACTTGTAGAAGAAAGGCTAGCCAGAAAAAAAACAAATCCCAGCGCATATTCTAGCTGCCATTTCCTCAAACATTGAATGTGCGACTTTGAAGTGGTTTGTTTAAATTTAATGACTTATGTTGGTACATCGATGAGAAAGTTTCTTCAGCGAACTTTGCTGACGAAGCCTCTTGGATAGGAGGCGAAACGTCCGAAACCTTCAAATTTGGACAGATGACGGCTGAAGAAACCTTCTCATCGATGGACCACTCCTGTACGACTGAGAGCTTACACAGACTTATGTTGGTACATGCAACATTGTTGCAAGTTATTGTTTGGTACAAAAATTTTATTTAAAATCATCTATTTCTGCATAAGCCAAATCATTGTTTTCTGTATTATATTTTATATATAATGCATATTCTCTGAGGTTTCAATTAAGTGTGCCTTATTAGTAAACCTGAGGATGCCTAATTCCAGAAAGGTATTAATTCACTTCTTTTGGATGGAAAAGTTAATGTGAAAAGTGAGCCTCTTGCTAAGAAAATAATTTGTTTCCTGTTTGTATAACAAACTCAAGTCTAATGTACTCTTTCATTCACCAGACCAGCAACATCCTATGTTTAGGAGACAACATGACAGGTTTTGTAATTTCATATCACAGAAGATATATGAATGAATATGCAGGGTTTTTTTAATTAGCTGATAATGAATTGAAGCATCTTATATTGCCGTGGGAAAATCTATTTATTTCATTTGAACATAAAATGTAATTTCTTTAGATGCATGTTAAATACCACATCATTGCAAATTGCAACACTCATATGTGTTTCCCAATATCGTGAAGTCTTTGTTCTTGGCGTCAGCGTGTTTATACAACACCACCACAAAATTTGTCTCCCATCACTTTTCAGCAATCAAGCCTACGATCTACGAGTTAAGAACATGGATGCAACCACTTTCAGCTCCTATTTCACACATATGAGGAATATATCACTGTTCAGAGGTGTCTTGTTCTCACACTACACAAACATGTGCCACAAACGTCTCACGCTGTGCACCTCACTCCAAACTCAGATCCTTCTGCAATGCTAACATGGCAGTGTAAGATTTCCCAGTGGCCCATGTTGAACCAGATACAGTGTCTCTAAGTTCAGAGGTTAGACTTGATGCAATGAAAGTGTCAAGGCTGCTACCCCGCAGCTAAAAACCAACTTCAGAATGAGACATTGCACGGGAGTACTGTAGCATAACGTGGACCTTAAAGTTTGCGTGATTTCTATGTGCTATGGTGAAAGAGTAACAAGATTTTGCCTTGGCAGGGTGTGCACTGACACACCACTCTGGCTACCTTCAAACTGCTCAGATATGTGCACACACTCATCTCAAGAAACATACTATGTATGGCACATTTTTTTTTCTAAAATAAAATAAAATAAAATAAAATAAAGGTGACTTCAGTCTGACACCTCAGATCTTTCTACGGACGAGTATGATATAGCAGACCTCATGGTTGGGAAGCATCTGGTGGAGGGCCCAGACAAAATTCAAATGCAAACCAAATCATTATAATTCTTATGAAAGGTGACCCTACAAGCCAATAAACAATGTGAATCGAGAGAATATTTTGCAGCTGGTCCGGTCTTAAAATATGGCGGACTCGTCTTGGCCAACGGGGAGTCTAATGAGGAGATCACTCTAAATAGGTGGTCCAGTTCCAGCTAAATGAGAGCTCGGTTTTCTTTGTAAGGCCAAAACAGGCGAGAAGCCCCTGTGCCAAATGGTTTTATATGAATATTACAAGCTATCCGGCAAGGCTTTGTCAGCTGGACAAAGGGTGCGACTGTGAAGCTACAAGACAAGCCCACAATCTGGCTAAGTCCTAAGGGTATCTGTCCAGATCTTCCAGAATTCCTCAGTTAATTTCCCCCTCAATGGACACAGGGTTTGTTTTTCTTGCCAGGTATTTTATCTTAGCTCCAGCACACTCAGAACCAACAAAGTGGACCAGAACATGGAGTGGGGGTCTTGTAGACCTCTGAGAAACACACAGACAATGTATGATATTTAATTTGTTGATCAATTCATTGATTGGAATTTTGCTACTTGAGGAGTTATTGTCACCAGTCCTAATGAGTTTGTGCGTAGACCGAGTGTTAAGAAACGGTTTTCACACTAACATGTTGAAAGATATCTAAGTGGAAAAATGTCATATCCTACATAATTAAATTAATTCATAAACTGAGTTGAACACCATTTTCTCATGTAAAGTGATTTGGATAGTAGTTGCATGTTATGGCTTGCTACATATGGGATAAAACTTGAAATAGTTCCACACGAAGATGGATTTCAAGGATGTGCAATCATGTTGTTGTCAGATGCAATAACAAGGGGTTTGTCTGATAGACTTTGTTGTCATTGTGATGGAAATGCATTGGAGACATTGTTATGATGGCATTGTTGCTTTAAATAGGTTGCACCACGTGTAGCCGATTCTAAGCCATGACCTTGCAACTCTAAGCAGGCCTGTCCACCTCGTTTTGATTTTAATGGGGCAAATGTTTAGGGTCGGGGCATCATTAAACTCGCTGGGGTCGGTGCCTGTCCCATGGCAACCGCTGGGGTGAGGCCTCCTGGGAAAGCTGACATTCCGCAGAGCCTAGCTGCACAACTGCGTGCTTGTAACAACACTGCAGGTCTTGACATGCGCCCCATTCCAAAGCAAGAACACCAAAAGCGAGTGGAAACACACATCAGAGTGCATTAAATGATAATAATGCATACGGTGTGCACGAAATATCCAAACTTTCATGATTTACAGCAGGAGGGTCAAAGTCATTTTTTGCCGCGGGCCACATTGTAGTTATGATTTCCTCTCGAGGGCCGTTAAGAATTTGGGGAACCCATCAGAATGATTAAATCCCTTCAAATATTACATATAGAGCACACAGCAAATTAATGAATAACTCGTTTTCAAATCTGAAGTCAAGAATAATGACTTTTATTGTGGTTGACATCCAAAAATATGACATTTTGGCTCAGATTTTAGCAATCATCATGGAATTTAACAAGTTTGATTTGCTTTCGCGCGCCGAAAAAAATGATGTGGCGGGCCGGATTTGGCCTGCGGGCCTTGACTTTGACACCTGTGATTTACAGTAACACTTGAGATCAAGTTGGGAAGGATGCTTTGACTAAGAGATGTTCATCCGGATTTGAGGATGATGAGGCATCGTAGCCAAGATCACTTTGAGTGGGCTGATGATATTAGGGAGTGAATGAAAGACTCACGTATAGAACAAGTTGAGGTTGTGCATGCTGATTTTGGCTCACCTATTTTCAGGTCATGGAAAGAACCTGGCAAAAACAATCAGCCTCATATGATCACAAAACTGGATAAACCAATTGTGATAAAAATGTCATCCATTAAGGGCAGTATGCCAAGCATTCATATGCGAGAATCCTGGCAGGCAAGCAGACTTCAGATGGCATGTACTGACTTGATGCACAATAATCAAGTCAGTACTCGAAATAACCATAATTACATTCTGGACGAAGACAAAATCACGAAGATGCTGGCTAAAACCTCATCAAATGTTTACTTCACCTAGGACTTCCCCCTTCTTGTGACCTCTGCCACAACGGTTCCAAGCAGCTGAATTCAGTCCACACGCACATGCGCACACCTACACGTACCCGCGCGCTCACAAACACCCACGCACACACGCGCGCGCACACACTTTCATCACACATTTGAAGGGTTAGATGAAAGTTGGGCTGTTCTGCAAGTTCACATTCAATCACGCCCGGCCGTCCTGTTTCACAGCACGTACTGCTTTATAATATAAAGATAATAAAAAGATGCTTGGTAGCCTGCCAGCGGCGTTACACCACCACTGGCTTGGAGCTAACAAAGAAGCATGCGCTGGGCTGGCTTGGACAAAATGTTTCCTTTGTATACAAATCATAATTCTTATTATAATACATTAGCAGACGTGATTAGTCTACACAATAAAACGGAGTAGGCCTGGGTAATATGTGACTGAGAAACCCTGCAAGTCTCATTCCGTTTACAGCGCCTGCTTCCCTCCGTTGAAGCCTACCTGAGCAGACTGGAGAGCGGATGCGAGGAGGCAGCGTGGCCGCCGCTGTTGCCGCTTCCGCCAGTTCCATACCCGGTGCCAGCCGACGGTCGTTTCCCGGATAAAAGCTTCTCCACCGCGGCCAGGTTTCCCGTACGCGCCGCTTCGAGGAGCTCCTGCTCCTTCCCCATTGTGGATGCCTTTAAAAAATCCCAAGGGAGAAAGATGGGCTTTTCTTGTGAAATTCCTCCCCGACAGCCCTCCTTTCCCCCCGATCTCGAGTTCGTATTCCTTAATTGCGCAGAAACAAAAAGCTGCCTTGCACCGCTTATCTATTCGTACGCCCGCTGCAAGGCGTTCCTGCTGGTGCCGAAAAGGGGGAAAAGTTTTGCTGAGGCGCACGGCACCACCATGGAGCAAACTTCCTTTGGCCAGTCCCCTGAGTAGCGTCCGTCACTTCCTCGAATCTGCTCCCACTTGCTGCATCTCCAAGCCGAGCCCCCAGCAGGCAGACAGACAAACGCGCACAGCCCAAGACACCGTACCACACACACCCTCTCAGTGCTGCTCAAAGCTCGATACTGGAGATTTTGGTCATACGGAGTCAAGTAGGCACAGAGACTGACCGAATCCCGTGTTGGTGATGTTCAATTTAACGATCAACAGTATTGTCAAACAATAACAAGAACGCCATTCCTGTTATCCTCTGTCACCTTTTTGTATGTTTGTTCGAACCAGTCAAATTGCCTCCGTGGGTGTGAACTAGAATGTTTCACAACAGCTCATCAGGTGACAGTTAGTGAACGGTCAGTCTGCAGCGTCGACTGATGTTACGTCTGTGTAAGCTCTCAGTCGTACAGGAGTGGTCCATCGATGAAAATGTATTTTCCTTTTCATCGTTCGGCTGATGTTAGTTTAATCATAACGTTTTGTTTACAAAAACGAATAAAACAGGGCCGCCATCTTTGCTGATAATACTGTATTAGTGTCGCCTTTTTGAAAAAGTGTTCTAGTATATTGTCAATTTAAATCCTAGATCATTGCAATTGTATTCGATTTTTGTTTCGTCGTGTTTGATTAAGCCTACGAAGAGTACATATAGTGATTACTTTGCAATGTTTTACGCTACCATCGATGCATTCAAATGTAAGAAGTATCTTTTCAAAAAAGCAACAAAATCACGAGCCAATGACAATTTAAAACAAGTTTCAAATAATTTTAGGCGTGTATTATCAATAAAGCGTCGGCAAAATGAGGCCTTGTTAAAAATTAGGATGTTAATAAAGGTTTTGGATCGGTAAACGGATGTTAAAAATTAGTTTGTCAATAAAGGTTTTAGATCTGTAACCGGAACTGACGTGGACAGCAGCAAGTTGCCTGATTACTGTAAGGTTTCTTTTGTTCCGGAAAAAAACAAAAGATGCATGATTAGAAAATAAATGATTACTTTATAAGGGTTTTTTATTTTAGGCCGTACTTTTGTTTTAAGCCGTGTTTACCTAATTGTAACCAGTTAAGAGATAGTTTGTTAGCTTAGCTGCTATTTTCTTGACACCCGACTCAAGCAAATGTAAGCGACGATTACTTGAGCCACCATACAAACTGCTCGCGTTTAAACAGAAACTTAACGTGGTTTGAAATGTTTCAGCTGTGGGCCAGTACTGTTCTACCCTATAACGAGTGTTTACCGTAATGTTAGCAATATTGAAAATGTGCGTCGCTGCCACGCTCAATTTATAAATTACATTCGTGTTTATTGACTTGCATAAGATCGGTCAAATGTAAATAGTGGCAGTCATGGACAGATAGACGAACGATTGTTAATTGTTGCAGAATTTGACCCTGCAGAGTTTGAAGCTGGCGGTCATCGTGGATGGGTGATAATGGCGGACCCTGCACGGATCAAAACCGAGGTCACAATTGAGAGCCAAGCAGCCGCCCAAGATGAGAAGCCTGAAGCGAAGGCGACCGAGGACGCAACGTCCCATGCCCCAGAAAAGCACGCCGACGAACTTAATGAGTCTTCTTTGCAAGCCCAGCAGAAACAGGACGATGCATCTGTAAGTAAAGTTTAAGACAACATAATTAGATGACGAGCTCTTCAGAGATATATCCAATATGTATCCAATATTTTGTTTTCTTTTGGTGGGAAGGAGCCAGCAGCAGCAGAAGATGAAGAAGAAGGGACTTCTGCTTCTAAAAGACTGAAAGTGGAACCAGAAAAGAAAAAGGAGAAGAAACAAAAGGTTGATGAGGACGAAATACAAAAAATGCAGTAAGATATTTTCAACCAAACGCAAGCAATATTCAAAATATTTCCAATAATACTTTTCCAACATTGTTTTTGAAGGGTTTTGGTGTCATCTTTCTCTGAAGACCAGCTGAATCGTTATGAAATGTACAGGCGTTCTGCCTTCCCGAAAGCAGCTATTAAGAGGGTATGTAGTTTCAAACTTTTGTTTAGTGCAGTTTCCAAAACATTAATGAGCAAAGAAACCACAATCTCATGGCACATCACTAAATAATGCTAATAATGTAAACTAATAATTACCTTCATGTGAAGTATGAGGCTTTTTTGTTAAATACAAAGCTGATAAACCACACTTGCAGGAAGCCAGGCCTTATGTTGTTTGAACTGGCCCAGGTAGATTCATTGTACATTACAAATATTCATAGTTCCAAATCATAAGGTGTAGTTTGGCATTATCGTCTGGCACACCTCTCATGACACACTAAGTTGTTGGATCACAGTGGTTAGGAATGACTGAGTATAAGTGTATGAAATAACGTCTGCCCGGACGCCTGGGGTGCAACTTTCCGTCGGGCGTACAACTTACAAAATGTCCCCGCCCGGGTGGCCAACAACTTCTTCAAGAAAAAAAAAAACAAAATATTTTTTTTATTCAAATCAAATGTTTCCTTTATTCAATAAAGCAAATGTTTGAACAAAGATTTCTAAATCGGAATAAATTATTCAGATTTAGAAATCTCCGTACGGTCTGGAATTTCAGTTTGTTTATCAATTTGCATACTCTGCACGGCAGCCAATCAGAAGCCTGCTTCTTGATTCCGGACTTTCCCGAGCGTTATAAGGTTGTGCATTTGCATATCATTTTCCAAAGTAGATGCATAGAACCTCAGCCACAGAAGATTCAAAAGAAGCTAACAATTTATGGCGCTACAAAACGTAAACGTACATTATCCCGTGACTATGAGAAATTAAATGTATTATTATTAAAAGCATCATGGAAAGAGGAGTTCACGTGCCTTGTAGCAGACAACGCAACGCAAACATTGCATTGTGCACCATGACGAACAGTGTATGGACAAACAACAACTGGAGCAAAATCATCAACAAGGGATATTTACCATAAATTAAGCAAGGGAGCATTTGTGCAGGGTACATCCTTAATTAAAAAAATCATTTACACTTTGCAACAATGTTTTTTTTTTTTTTGATTAGTCGTCTTATTGTGTTTCAAGTTGTGAAAAATGGGGCAGGCAACTTTTCAGAGTTGTCTGCCTGGGTGTTCGCTAACTTTTTGTCATGAGTTTCAGACACTGAGTATAACCTGAATATTTTGTTGTTGTTTTTAAATTTTCTAGCTGATCCAGTCCATAACAGGATCCTCGGTTTCCCAAAATGTGGTGATCGCCATGTCTGGTATCTCAAAAGTTTTTGCTGGGGAAATAGTTGAGGAAGGTAAGAGTGAAAACACAGTCAGGTTCCCCGTTAATAAATGTATAACACATAGAAAATCATTTTGGTTTTCACAGCGCTGGATGTTTGTGAAAAGTGGGGAGACACGCCACCTCTTCAGCCCAAACACATGAGGGAGGCAGTGAGGAGACTAAAGAGCCGCCATCAGATTCCCAACACCAAGTACAAAAACATTCTGTTTCACTGAGGTTTGCAGCCTCAAATAACATGTCGATGACGACCAAACTGGCTGGACTACGAAATTTGCTTCAAGGAAATCTTGTGCCTGTCATTAAACTACGTACTTGCGTGCTGAGACAACCTCAAGATCACTGCATACTGCTGAAGAAGCTTTGATGAGCACAATCAAGGACTTTGAAACGGAAGCAGCATCCCTCGTTCTTCTCTGTCAGTTTAAATGCTCGATGCAACGTTCAGTTCAATTGATCAAGTATGGTTGTAAATACAGTCAATTTTATTATTGACAATAGCATTGCGGGTTGGCCTTTTTTCTAAATATTGAAAATATGAATTCATTGGATTCAATGAACTAATGTTCAGGCTCCTGTCTGTTGGTGAGTCAGCAGGTGGGTGGAATGATGAACCACAGAAACAAAACTTGTTGAAGCAGGTGTTGATTTATTCTGTTAAAATACTTTACACTCACAATCAGTTCACAGAACCAATTTCATATTAGTCTTAAGTGATAAAGACAAATTGCAATATTCCACACAAGTACTGTCCACGGGGTTCAAAACCCTTGCATCATATGGAAGCTCTCACCTGACATCTTTTATAGTTTGTCAAGATGAGTGAAAAAAAAAACAGTGACTATACTCACACAAGTGCAAACACGATGACACTTTAGTTCATGCATGAGAGTGAAAACACAAAAAGACATTACTGACCGCTGCGTTTCTGCACCACACACTTGCTTTGGAGGGAAGATAGAGAGTTGATCAAGTCACAAGCAAATGCAGACCAAGAAGCTGTCACATTCAATTGAATCACTAATAGAGAACCAACTATGAATTCAACACCTGTTCTTTTCTTTGATTTTGGTTGGTCAATAGGTGATATTGCTTCGAGTTGTAATATTCCTTGAGTAACCTTGAAGTGAGCGCATTGGTGGGTTATAACCGCAAGGAGGTCCGCCCCACACACTGAGATGACATAAGAGGTTAGTAAATTCAGTGCCTCCAAAGGCAAAACGGCACAACACATATGACAATATAGAATAGGTCACCATTATAAATAAAGCATTCATGTCGTGAACAACATACTGTGCAGTTTTAGAATGAATGGCTATATCATAATTCTGCATTAAATAGAAAACACAAGCATTAGGTTTAATACATTGATTCTATTTCACAAATGTCCAGAAAAGTGCTTTATGTGACACATTGAATGGGCATGCATAATTAGTACCACAAATTCATCTTTGAAATGTATGATTCCAAAATACTGCAGTATAATAGTGAACTGTGAAATTGCTTCACACTGTCTTACGCTGATGCAAGTAAACTTAACAGGCATGATGTAGCATCACTGTAGGTGTCAATGGCTAATAACATGAGCAGCTTGTTTCTTTGTGAGCCAGAGAAGCTCTAAATTCTACATCTCATTACTTCAACAACACTGCACGGAAATAAAACGACTCCTAAGAGGTCAACTTCGACGTGCCTATGCTTGTTTCCTTTCTATTTCTCAACTTGTGATATGATATGACTATGTTACATCATAATTTTATAAATAAATAATGTATGGGTCTTTTGTGTAGTTAAGATCTACAGTACCAACATTATGCGCTTAACATGTTTTTCCACACCGGATCAACCTTGAACATTTGCACCAAAACTAGGAAGGAATTGAAAGGCTGATGGTTTGTAACTAATCATGCTGTGTGACAACAAACCCCTCCCCCAGTTTTCTGTCCATGCAAATGTGGGCAGAAAACACCTCATTCACACTCTGATATAAGTATAGCCGTTATCTACTTAGCTTGCTCTAGAATTATTTGGACATTGACATATTTAAAAATCCATTGCCTCTTTTGAACGTCATGATGGATTTGAAGTAATAGCAATTGTTTGGATTTGTTTACATCTTTCAAGTGTCCTACACATTCAGCATTTGGGGCCGAAGCATATTTGTACAAATGTGGCTATTTCTGCCCTTCACCGAAAGGCATTTTAACTGATGTATATTCATCATTCTTTAAATTAAAACTGATAGTCAATATTAGAAACAGTTTTATTTCAAATCCACTGGGTCAAGAAAACAAGTCATTGTCCAGATAATTATTCAACAAACAGTAACAGTTAACGGACCAGGTTCCCCTTTAGTAAATGCAGCAATTTAAAGTGGTTATCATGTAAGAATCGCCACTTTCCGGATGTCAACTTTTTACAGTGCGCTTGTATGTGATCACCACAGAGGCATGAAGGTTGATGTGCTCAGAGCGTGAACTCTGGGTCATACTTTTTTATCTCCAGAAGGAGGCGATCCCGGTCATTGAGGGCCTGTGTGAGGGCCACTTGGGAGTTGGAAAGTTTTGACTGCAGGCTTTCCCTCTGTAATGACAGGATAAATAGATCAGTTCTTAGCACAGTAGCTCATCTGTATATGACAGGATGCCGCAAGCAATTTCATCTAATCCCAAGGTTTTCTTTTTCACAATGAGTACAATGTGTAACAAGAAAGCATATTGTCCGAATCTGAAGCCATTGTTTTGATTCTCCAGCAATGCAAGACGTCATGGCATGACGTCACGAACTGGGGGCGGGACTTTATGAAAATGCCCAATTCGCAGGTCAATTTTTTTTTTGCAGATTTTGGACACTTTAAGTCATTTTTATTGGTGTTTTGCATTTGAATAAAAATATACTGCATGTTTTGAGTATTTTAGATGCTATAAAACGTTTTTCTGATATCAGTTAAGAAACAAAAAAAGTGACGTCGGTGTCCTTTAAGTGGACTGGTAATGTTCAAACTTATGGTGGCTAGTAATTAGAAGTGTTAAAATTCATCCCATTTTTAAACTAAATTAAAACCATCAAATTTCAACCACTTAAAGGACAACCGGCACTTTTTTGTTTCCTGACATCAGAAAAACGTTTTATAGCATCTAAAATGCCCAAAACACGCAGTATGAAATTTTTAGTCAAATGCAAAACACCAATAAAAATGACTTAAAGTGTCCAAAATCTGCAAAAAATTGAGCTGCGAATTGGGCATTTTCAGAAAGTCCTGCCCCCAGTTTGTGACATCACGTCAAGACGTCTTGCATTGCTGGAGAATCGAAACAATGGATTCAGATTCGGAGAATATGCTTTCTTGTTACACATCCAGTTATGAATATGATTCAAATAGTTCTGAAGAGGAAAGCATACATGTTTGCAATCGATGAAATAATTTATTCCGTGTCATTTTCCTGTGAGGAATTAATCAGCCCGTTTCCACAGGCTGATAAATTCCTTATATGGAGCTTGGTCGCCTTCTTCTGGCTCTTTTTTGGTGCAACATGACGTTTTCAGACCAAACAAGCACAGCAAAATGCATTGATGTGATGGAAGGACTGCTACAATGTGTCCTTTTTTTTTCGATCAGGGGCGTTCCTTCAGTGACGTCACGTACGGACTCGTCACCAACTCAAAAACAAGACTTCCGGAATATTCAGTGCGAGTCTTAAAACATAAAATATAGCTATATACGGTGGAATCCTTGTAAAATACGCCCAGTAGAAGTCATTTGAAGCAATTTTACAAATTATGGACACAACTTGGCCGGAGACGTCGGTTGTCCTTTAAATATTGGTTCAAAACAAGAAAACATTTGCAAACACCTGCTTTTACTTAGGAAAAAGACAAAACTTAACTGAATGAATTTTTTAAAAAGTTGATGAGTACATCAATCCCTCTTGTGATATTGCGAATCGGAATTGTAGTTTTTTTATCACTATACAATACCAAAAAACCATTAATAATTTGTTTATAAGACATAATTGAGTAATTTATAATGCACCGCAACAAAAATAAAATCTTATCAGATTATATGATGATCAATGGAATAACTGACAGAAAAAAGAAATTTTAAAAATATTGTACAGTGACAGCCTTACTAACACTAATATGAAGCCTGTCTCATTTTGAACACTTTGGCCATCTATGCTACTGTATTTTAACTCTCATGATGATGTTTGTACTTGAGGAGCCATATATTTTTTTGTGATAGTGTCAAAAGTTTAAGAACCATTGTGTTTGTGCGTCACAGTACATGTATGACAGTGACGTGCAGTCAGTGGAGGCAGGGGAGGCAGTGCCTCACCTGTCATCATGGAAAGCTGTCATGGAAATATCAAATGAAAAAATAAATTAAACAGTTATATGTATTTATTGATTTGTACTTTAAAGTTCTTGTCCATTTAACTTCACCGTTTTAGGATTTTTTTCTAAATCGCTGAATTTTCACATTTACCGTTCAAATACTAAGTAGAGATGAGCAGTGAGGCACCAGCCGGCTGATCCTCACTATGGATTGCGCAATCACTATGCTTACTGTGCTGGCTTGCTCTGCAGTGAGACCGCATTGCTGTCCTTCTGCATATCGCTATTAAAGCGTTCAAACACGTTTAGTATATGAACTAAATTTCTACAGTTTAGCTGGTGTATATAATGTAGAGTCATTGTACATTATAAACACTGTACTCCAGTCTTTATTTTGTTTTATTTTTATCAAAACGCTGTGCGTAGGTGAGGCACACAGTTCTCCCGCCTCATGACAGGCAGGGGGCGCTTGTGATTCCAGAGATACTTCTTACTCCACGTCTGCAGAATAATAGAATTAGAGACAGAAAGCTACAGTAAACAGTTAGCAAGTAAAGTGCAACCCTGCAGTCATTTTTTCGTGTTGCTTGGCCTCACTTTCAGAATGGAGGATTACATATCTAAATTGAAAGAATTTGCTAAACTGGACTTTCAATCGAAGCAGGAGGTAATAATTAAAGGAAGACCAACACCGGAGCTAAAAGGTTTGCTTCAGACAACGGGACACAATAATCGCTCTTTTCAGGCGGACTGGTACACACGAAAAGGCTGGCTGTGTGGATGTCCAGCAAGAAACCGCCTTTTCTGCTTTTCCTGCCTTCTGTTCTCAATTTGTGACAATGTCTGGACTCAAATGGGATATTGCGACCTGAAAATTTTACAACGGAGCCTCATCAAAAATGAGCGAAGACTCAACATCAGCATCCACAATGCTAAGGTAAAGGAGAAGCGGGAGATTTTAAAAGATCTCATCAATGCCACCTGCTTCCTTGCCAAACAACAGCTGGCATTTCGTGGAAATGATGAAAGTAAGGGCTCTGCTCATCGTGGCAACTATGTTGAACTATTACATGCTTTCGCTCAGAAAGATGACAGGCTAGCGAGTCATTTTGGGACATCCACTATATTTTCTAGCCTGTGAAACAGAATACAGAACGATTTAATTGAAGCAGTTGGTGATGTCATTAGAAATGACATTGAAAAGGAGATCGGTGCAGCCCCATTTGTTGCTGGAGAAGTAGACGAGATTGTCATTCTCAGCACTGAAAACAAAGTCGGAACAGGACTGATCAAGGACGACTTTCTTCACTGGCAGTGATCTCCGTTGAGACAGAGAGACTTTTAAAACTGAAGAAAGATAAGGAAGGCTTCTACAAAGAAGTTATCCATGCCTTTCTCCAGAAGGAGCGGCGCATGGACTAAAGGTAACACAATAAAAACGTTTTTTTTTTTTTTTTTTTTTCTATGCTACAGTTTGTATATATAAAAAATGCTGACATGAAATTTTAAACAAAATACGTTAACTGTTGCAAATCAAATGGTGAATAAACTACTCTGTAGAGTTCATATGTTTGTAAATCTGACTATGATGACGTCAGTGCCTCACCGCACGTCACTGATGTATGATCATTCTGTTAATGATCCCCAGAGGTGAAATTCAGGCAATGCTTCAGGCAAAGATTCTAAAGAACTTTTTGGGGAGAACAAAGTGACTAATCAACACATTAAAATCACTATAAAACTAATTTAAATAAATCTATGCATTTTCTGAATGTGTTTTTCCTGTATTGGATCTCATTACGTTGTGCGAGTGTGACAAATGTGCCCAATGATTGTGTATGGTTCCGCAAGCAGAGAAATTGCTTACCTCGCATTGCTGTTTACCAGACCAAGAATAGTTTGGACTCTCCAGAACTTCAGCTATAGAAATTTAATACAACAAAACACAACATAAATGGGTAGCATCATAGCATCCAACATTCAGAGATTAAAACGCTGTTTTGCCCACCTTTGAGCGTCATGATGCCATCATCACTGCGCTCAAAAAGCAGCTGATCAACTACAAATGTGGCCGAGGTTGGCAGAGGAGCTGTTGGGTAAATTCTTGGGCTATCATCCTAATGAAAGCAAAAGCAAGAGAACACACAAAATAAAACATAGCATTCCAGCTTTTCATTAGAATCACATTCAAGTGTCATGCGGTCACATTTCAAATTTGCAAAGGACTTCAATGGCTCACCTTAATAGTAATGGTTACATTGTTAAAGTGTACGTTTATTGGCTGACCATCCATGTTCAATTCATCCTCCAAAAAAGGCCCAATGTTTGCGACGGTAGAGGTGAGAAACTCCACGTGACAGTCTTGCACTCTCACATCCACCAGGCCTAAAGACTCTGTTGTTTCAGAGTGCCGTGCTGCAGATGGACCGCTTTCTGCTCGCATACACACTGCAGGAGAGCCCAGGCTTCCATATCCATTCTGCTTGTGGGCAGGAGCTGCGCAAAGGGAATGTTGTGGGGAAGGCAGAGAAGATTAGTTACAAATCAGCTTATCATAAAGCGGTGTGTCGTTAATCTCTGACAGTGGTTTTCTGTGTTACCTTGGATGAGACCAGCCAGCAGGTCAAAAACCTTGACGTTACCCATCTGTACTGAGCTTAGATTCTGGGCTTGGAGAGCTAAAACTTGGTCCTCGCCTTTGATTTCCAATGTGCAGGCTGTCCCATTCAGAATGAGTAACAACACAGAGGACTGTAAGGACCATACAAAAGAATGTTAATGGTGATAATAAAATCTGTTCATAAAATCCAAAACTACACTGTGTGATGCCAAGAACCTACCATATCTGTGGATACATCATCTGTATTAAATGATAAGGAGCTGCTGAGATCAGCCGATGACCCTCCCTCTGTGCCATGAGCCGGGCTGCCTCGGTTGGTTGAAGGATTGACACTGACACGCGCAGAGTCTATCCCAGATTCTGGAAACGTCAAAAACATAGAAGGCCCGACTTATAAAAGGTTTGTATATACTGAATGTATTCATGGGGGAAAACTCGACTGTCCTTGCAAAAAGAGATGTCTGTGTTATTTGGCGTTTTTTTTTTCAATACAGTGTTACGCACATGCGTCCAATTTCCTCACACTCATGTCTAATTTTTTCCGCTTTAAAACAGGGAGTTCATTGTGCACCTTCGGTGTCATCCCTGATAGCTACCTTATATAAATAGGGTGTTGTGCACCATTTTTACCACTTAGAAATTAGTAGATCTCATGCAAACGCCCACTACATGTATGTGCAATAGGTCCAAGTGAATTTAACATCTGTTATTTGGAAAGTAAAGCCAGTTTCCCATCGTAGGGGATCAGTTCTGAAAAATAGCCTGTCTCCACCATTTTCCAAAACACTTTTTCAGGGCCATGTGGTCATAATGGAACCTTTTTGTACCTTTTTGAACCACTTGTAAAACAGATAGAGAACTCATCTAATTGGACAACATAGTTTTAAGCAATGCAACATATAAACTCTAATGCGCATGCCCATTTTCTGATTTTAGGCAAGCAAGATGTGGCAGACCACCACAAAGTTGTGGAGAAGCACAGTAAATTAAGTGTTGCATTTTGTAACACAAATTGACCAAATTCACAATATCACATGTCAATGGGTGACATGCATTGTACGTATTTTGTGGTTGTGAAATTTCATAAACTAAAATATGTCATTTTTATTTGGATCCTATTAGCACAGGACACTGTTCAACAGTTCAAATGGAAATGTCCGAAGTACCTGATTCCATGATAACAACAAATTTGTCTCCGACATCATTGCTCACAGACAGATTTTCATCAGGCAGACTGCCATCGAAAATAGCACTGTCAAAGGAATGCTGGGAAGGCGACTGCTTCATCATTTGGTGCCTTAGACTGGCCACTTGGGAGGGGGACGACTCTTCTGGATTTTGGACTTGCTCCCTGTGAATGTGCAAGAACACACAGTCATCTGTTAAGATTATCAGGCGCTAATAAAAGCCCGTGCTACACAAATGCCTAATAACAATGTCACCAGCTCAGCCGGAAAGCATGAGCACTTACTTGGCATGTGGGCTGAACAGTTTGCTCATCCCAGTGCCACGACTCAATATACTAAAGGCGTCCCTTGTTATTGAAAACGCGCCTTTGGTCAAGTCCAGCGAGGCACTGATGGCATCTTTGGTCACGTCTTTGGTGACATTGATGGCGCTTGATAGTTCTCCCTCCAGGCTGAAGGTGGAGGGATCTCGGGAGAGGATAGGGGAGCTTACAGGTGAGATCTGAGGTGACAGGACTGGGGTGTCCTCATGGAACAACAAGTTATCACCTTCCAGTCCCACTTCAACAGCTTCGCATGCCTCCTCCACGGTACCATCTTGTTCAGCGTGATCAAATGCAGTGTGGGCCGTGCTCAGGGAGGATTCACCGTTTTGCAACCCACTGTCCTCAGGGATCAACTCTATCGAATTATGAGAAGGGGAGGTGTCACAGTCGGTGAGACCTGGGCTGTCTGTCTCTGGAGTATGGGGGACCACGTCCTCAGGTTCTGTGCTGGCTGGTGGTAAGAGGAGACCCATCTCCACTGAGTCCAAAAGCAGGGCAAGACAAACGGTGGCTGGTTTTGCCTTTTGGTCGCGACATTGCTTTATGTCGTTTCGATCCCGACTTAATTCCACTCCCAAATGTGCCATGGAATCCTTCATTCTGAGCAAGGCAACATATTGGTAGTGGTTGAGCCACATCTTGACTGGCGTAATGACATGGGCCATGACATGGATAAAGGCTAGCGCAGCGTCATTGTGGGGAAGTTGTTCTGAGGGGAGTTGATGAGCACGGCTTGGGCTTGTGGGATGACATGATGAACGCCTGACCCAGGCAGCAGGTTGGCATATCCACGCAGACATTGCAAAAGGCTCCACAAAAGGGTACGTTTTGCCCTTGGGGAGTCCTCGAGTTCCATCGAAACCCAGCGCAACACGGGACAGGCTTAGGGACCACACATCTTGGGATCTTAGTTGTTTTGTAACGATCGGCGAAAGTGTCGACTCTCGAGAGTGCTGGGAGAAGATGGATGGTATGGCACAGAAGGCACTGCGGTCTCTGGGGTATGGACATGGTGGCTCGGGCTGGAAAAACGAACAGCTCGCGAAGGTGTCACAGGTCATACTGAGGTCAGCTCTGGAACCATGGGGACAGTGGCGGGTGTTGCTGAAAACCATCTGAGGAACAGTAACAGATAGGGACCGAGGGCGCTCTGGATGGTCCAATATAGAAGAATCTAAGGATATGACCACCTAAAACAAGCAATATAAAACATTACAACTATTCAGACTTTATTTTGCCTTTTTATTTTTTGAACAAAATTATTTTTCAACTTCACAACTCACCTTGAGCTGAGCTGCATCCAGACGGATATCAACATGCTCGTCTGCTTTGCCACTGTCCTGCAAATGGTAGAAAGCTTTGACCTGGTCTAGAGTGTGCAGCAGCCCTCTTGAAAATAGATTAATCCACAACAGACTTTCTGGGTCAACACACAGCTGGAGGCCATTTGCCTGGGCATACAGGTTTGAGGTTGGAACTGGGAGCATGAAACAAGCAGGGATTCAGTTCACATTTGAGGAGAGAGTTGTAAATACAGTAATACCTCATCTTACGAACGCTTTAGCTCATGAACGTTTTGCCTTACGAACATTAAATTCGCGAGAGTATAATCTTGGCAGACAAACTCGTTTTCGGCGGACGAACCAAATCACACAAGCGCTACGGTGGCTGGCGGACTAGTTTTCGGCGGATGAACACCAAACCACACGGTCGAACAGCGCCACGGTTGCTGGCGGACAAGTTTTCGTCACCACCTTTCTTTGGATGCACACATGGTTTGTTATCGAGTGGAGTACTTTTGCTATTATGGGACCGAAAAAGGCCCCACCGCAGGCTAGTGTTAAGCCAAAGAAGACACAAAAGAAAATTACGGTAGAGCAGAGTTTGTGTGACTTAGCTGTGCCAGTACGATTACGCTAAATCGACCATTGCTACCATCCATTGACAACTACTATCACAAAGGTAAATAAAACGACTTGATTGTACAGTGCAGTTTATTTATCTAATTACAATAACACATTTATTATACATAAAATAAGGTATACTGTATTTTGTGTAGTTTTAAAGGACAACCGACGTCACTTTTTTGTTTTTTAACTGACATCAGAAAAACGTTTCATAGCATTTAAAATACACAAAACACGCAGTATGATATTTTTAGTCAAATGCAAAACACAAATAAAAATTACTTAAAGTGTCCAAAATCTGCAAAAAATTGAGCTGCGAATTGGGCATTTTCAGAAAGTCCCGCCCCCACTTTGTGACGTCACGCCAACACGTCTTGCATTACTTGTGAATCAAAACAATGGCTTCAGATTCGGAGAATATGCTTTGTTTTTACACATCCAGTTATGAATATGATTCAAATAGTTCTGAAGAGGAAAGCATACATGTTTGCAATCGATTAAAGAATTACATGTGCCATTTTGAGGCAACATTGGGGGAAAATCTTTCACCCAAAAAAAGAGGCACAAAATGGCGACCTCCAGTGGCCACCTCCGCTTCCACAGGCTGATAAATTCATATATATGGAGCTTGGATGCCCTCTTCTGGCGGCTTTTGGGTGCAACACGGTTCTCAGACCAAACATGTACAGCAAAATACATTGACGTGATGGAAGGACTGCTACAATGTGTCTTTACGAACTCGTCACCAACTCAAAAACAAGACTTCCTGAATAATCAGAGCGAGTCTTCAAACGTAAAATATAGCTATATGCGGTGGGATTTTATTAAAATACGCTCAGTGGAAGTCATTTAACAAATTATGGACACAACTTGTCCGGAGACATCGGTTGTCCTTTAAGGCTTATTCAGTAGAAATGTATGTTTTATGGGGACCTAGGAATGGATTATTTTCACTTTTAATTGTTTCTTATGGAAAATAAATGTTGGGCAGACAAACCTTTTGCCTTACACAAGCTTTCTGGGAACCAATTAAGTTCGTGAGCTGAGGTAATGAAACCAAAGTTCCAATCGTGGAGAAGATGCAGTATGAGCTTGTTTAATAATTGAGAGTGAAGAAGACAACACAAGACAGTTACCTGAGAAACTGGAGCTGTTGGGAAAGTAGTACTCAGTAAACTGCAAATGAACTGCCGGTACATAATCCGGCAGATTCAAAACTTTACGATTACATGACAACAAAGGCTGGGATTTCTTGTTCTGGCGGCTCTTTGTCGACAACTGAATGGGGGCGTAGAGAAATAAAGCCATTGAAGTTTGAGTCATTTGTGGCAACAACAAAAAACATGGCAAGAGAGAGAGAGAAAAAAGAGAACTTACTTAACTCATTCACTACAATTCACAAATTTGTTCAGGTTTTGATTTTTTTTCTTGTTTGGGTGCCAATAAAGCACTGGCAATGGCCTGTGGCAATGTTTTTATTTCAATTCCATGAGGGGCAGCTTTTCCCTTTTTTCCATGTTAGTGCTTTGTTCCAGCTTCAGCTGTTGTTAAAGCGCTATATAAACCAATATGTATGTATTGCATTGTATTTCGAACAGCCGCTCTCATTTCAAGCTCATATAACTCCTGACCCAGGAAATTTAGAAATTAACTCTTCATTTCTGATGAAAGAAGAGAGACTGAGGTTTATTATGCTGCATTGAATGTTTATGTCGTCCTAAAACTCAATATTCTGTGCGTCCTGGAATACGAGTTGACAATGACAAAAACCCTGGCACTGGAGTGGACACATTTTTGCACGTCTGGCAGTGAATGAGTTAAACAAAGACAAAAGAGAAAAAAAGCCAAAAACAGTTCTCTAGGGAAGTGATTTTCAACCCTTGTGCTTTTGTTTATTATGCTGCATTGAATGTTTATGTCGTCCTAAAACTCAATATTCTGTGCGTCCTGGAATACGAGTTGACAATGACAAAAACCCTGGCACTGGAGTGGACACATTTTTGCACGTCTGGCAGTGAATGAGTTAAACAAAGACAAAAGAGAAAAAAAAGCCAAAAACAGTTCTCTAGGGAAGTGATTTTCAACCCTTGTGCTTTTGTTTATTATGCTGCATTGAATGTTTATGTCGTCCTAAAACTCAATATTCTGTGCGTCCTGGAATACGAGTTGACAATGACAAAAACCCTGGCACTGGAGTGGACACATTTTTGCACGTCTGGCAGTGAATGAGTTAAACAAAGACAAAAGAGAAAAAAAGCCAAAAACAGTTCTCTAGGGAAGTGATTTTCAACCCTTGTGCTTTTGTTTATTATGCTGCATTGAATGTTTATGTCGTCCTAAAACTCAATATTCTGTGCGTCCTGGAATACGAGTTGACAATGACAAAAACCCTGGCACTGGAGTGGACACATTTTTGCACGTCTGGCAGTGAATGAGTTAAACAAAGACAAAAGAGAAAAAAAGCCAAAAACAGTTCTCTAGGGAAGTGATTTTCAACCCTTGTGCCACGGCACACTAGTGTGCCGTGAGAGATCAGCAGGTGTGCCGTGAGAAATTATCCAATGTTACGTTTTTATTCAAAATGTTATAAAACATGTATTCATCATTTTCTCCAAATGAAATGTCATTGTTCTGTGCGTCCTGGAATACGAGTTGACAATGACAAAAACCCTGGCACTGGAGTGGACACATTTTTGCACGTCTGGCAGTGAATGAGTTAAACAAAGACAAAAGAGAAAAAAAGCCAAAAACAGTTCTCTAGGGAAGTGATTTTCAATCCTTGTGCCACGGCACACTAGTGTGCCGTGAGAGATCAGCAGGTGTGCCGTGAGAAATTATCCAATGTTACGTTTTTATTTAAAATGTTATAAAACATGTATTCATCATTTTCTCCAAATGAAATGTCATTGTCCGGTGCCCGTCCTGTAAAGACTGGTAGGGTAAATTAATATTCATCCGTGTCGCAACACATAGCTGATTGCCTCGTTCCTCCGAGATTGTTAGTGGTGTGCCGCAATTTTTTTCCAATGTAAAAAACTTGTCCTGGCTCAAAAAAGGTTGATAAACACTGCTCTAGGGGGCTCACTCTACCTGAAGGGAAACTAAAACCCCTTTAAATAACAATTAAACAATAGCACATGGTAATTACATTTTATTTTAGGTTGTGCTTTTATTGCTTTGAATGAAAAAAGTCAAAAATACCACAGGATAATCACATGTGGCCTGACCGACCTAAATGAATGCACATTAGACTCCTTTGTGAAAAAACAGATTTGGATTTGTTTTAAATTTGGATTCGTGTACCACGGCTTTCAAATTCTGTGAATCACTCTACCATTCCTGTTGTTAGCAGCAAACCTTTGTAGCTTGTTCAAAATATTGGCTGCTTGCAGAGCGCAACAGTAAGCAGGTAAATCAAATGAGAGAACGCTAAACTCTTGCCTGGTAAATGTCAACGTCATCCATCCGGACAACCATGCAGCTTGACCGCAATCTCTTCAATGCGGCGTTTGTAGAACTCACGCTTGAGTTGTTTTTGGCCGAGTGTTCTTTATCGGAGAGATCTGATCTTGGACTGGTTGTTGCATCTGAAGTGAGAGAAGGCACAACTAAAGCTGTTTAGGGTGTTAAGACCATGGTGGGATTGGCCACACTTTGAAAACAGTTGAGTTATTTCATTAATTCAATTTTTGGATTGTTTGTGTTGTGATTAGTTCGATATGATTATCGATTCAAAAAAAGATTAATTTGCAACAGCCGTAATTTTAACTGATTTTAACTACTTTAACTGCAAATTTTAAGGTACATGTAAAAAAAGCACAGGAAAATGTCATTTGCAAGACTTTAAATATGCATTTCATTTTACTTGTAAAATGTATTCTGCATCCATACCTCGGGTCCTCCTTGCGGGCGAATCATTGTGTGGCTCAGGCGCCTGAGTACATGGACCCGGAAACCCCAATGACTCTGTGCAGCTCTGGAAGTCGTGCAGCAGTTTGCCCGCCCACTGCGCCTGAGCTTCCATTGTTGCACTGTAGCGTTCCCAATGGCGACATCCATCAGCTACAGAGCAGCAGCATTAAATGGCAGCTAAACGCAGTCCTCAAATTTCGGCCTAATACATAATGCATACTGAACTGATTATTACTATATAAGTGTCATAGTACACTGATTCACAAATGAATATGTGGCAGTACACAGAGGGTAATAAAATGGAGAAGGCTCATCCCACTCACCAGGTCTGTGAACAGGATAGTAGTCAAAGCCCAACTTCTTGAAGGTCAACTGCATTGCACCCTGCAACCCAGGAGCTTCTTCTGGATCTGTCAATATATTGTGTTTGTTGGGAGTGGCAGAGACAGATGCTTACGGTTTTACTTGAAAGCAAGTCTGATTTGTGTACCTTCAGCAACCGAGGAACTGTCATTGCATATATGTAGATCCAAGCGGGAAATGAAAGTGTGGTAAGAAGATTCCTTAACGTCAAAGCGATCAAAATATTGACTCATGTTGCTGGGTGAGACAGTTTGAGCAGCTCTTGACTCGGCCCAAAGGTTGTGGAGCCCAGGTGACGGCGAAGCAGTCTACAATATACAAGTGTTTATAGTAATTATTTTACTTCAGCCCACATCTGAAGTTAACTTGTTGAAGAGAGGAATGCAATTTTTAAGGTACATGTAAGAAAAGCACAGGAAAATGTCATTTGCAAGACTTTAAATATGCATTTCAGATTAAATAAGCACTGGAATGTTCAATTTGAGTTTAAATGACTCAATAAGACTAGGCAGGAGGACCTGCAGGGAATCTGCAGTCAAGCTCTTCCTCTGCTGAGCCGACTTCTCCATGGCCTCGCTGAGGGACTTTGCATAGCGGATGATGGCTTTGAGCTGAGAGTCAGTCAGCACCCACAACAAGTCATCCAGAATAAAAAGCAGTTTGGAGGCCAACACGTTGCAGTCCTTTATCTGAGTGGGACAAGAGAAGATACTTTGATCCTCACATTCGCATTATATTACTCCAAAGTAAAGCAAAATGATACTGCAGCTCACATACTGTACTTTCATGCAATGTTATGTACAACTTATCTGACAAGAGTATCAAGTCAAACAAAGTAGATCATCTCTTACTCTGCGCTTTAAAGCAATGCGGATGCGCCCTTGATTAGTGATAAGCCGCAAAGGGGTACTCCCCAAATCCTGCTCATCACTCTCGATGGCATCTGCCTCGATGCGCAAAGTTTGCCAATTAATTTCCTTGAACGTCAACACCTGAAAAAGAGCGTAGATACACAAGCACACACAGCAGTCAACATGACTGCCATCATTTAAGAAGAGCAGGTGAAATGTGAATCAAACAGGCTTTACTTAATAGAGTTCCGACCACTAAAGGCAAGTTAAATTCAAGCCTTTTTAATTCCATTTTAAAATTGGAGCCTTCACAACATTGCTCCAGGCCATGAATGATACGAATCTGCGCTTAAGAGTTCAAACTAAAACAACATGTATGACATTACCATTAATGGCATTCAGATGTTTCTTTTTTTTAAGAATGTTAATTTACTTAAAGATTTTAGACAATTTGTGGACGCTCCAGCTTCTTGTTGACTTTGCAACTTGGCTTGTAGCCGACGTGTACATTGTGAGCATGAAATTTCTGATCCACTGATGAAAGGAGACTTTGATTCTCTCCTCTTTCACCTCAAACTGCTTTCAACAACAAAGCGTATGAGAAGAAAATGGCTTGGATTGCATGGCTGTCTGTGTTTTGTTAAGTTTTGAATATTATTTTACTTGATGTTAACTATTTTATTAAGCGCTTTATTAAAGCGGCAGTGAAAGTGCTATATAAATCAGGATGTATTATATTGTCTTGTATTTACTATCATAAAATCTTACTTATTACATGACAAGACTTTTTCTAACAATTAAGGCCTCATTTTTAGATTGGCTTGTTTTCTTTGTTTGAATATTTAGGGATTTGCGGGAACCTTGACATAACTTCATTAACTGGGTACAGAGCATAGCAGAATTGGCTAGGGCTAGGCGTACTAATCTCTCCACACAGAGAATTTGACACAGCTTTCGATATGGAGGGTGTGAAATGATTTGATTGGTTTAATTTAAAAGTCAAATGATTTGATTCATTACAACTGAGTAGGATTATGATTCGATTAAATGTGGTAGACTTGTTTTAAGAAGGTATTATGTAAGGCATGGCATTAACTACATGCAGACAAACAGACAAAATAAACCAAATACAATGTGGACAAGATTCGCTGCTGCACTGGTACCTCTCCCCTCTTTGGGTCTGTGATGCGTGTGAAGCGTAGGTCGCTGCTCTGCCATTTAGGGTTGAGGCTGTTGCCTTGCAGCTGCCACAGCTCAAAAGAGGCATGGAAGGCCCGAGCCTGCACTTTGATAGTGATGGAGTTGATCCGAACAGACATGCCCTCGACCACTTTCTCAGCAAAGCCGTATTCACTGTAAACAGTCAGAGCACACGTGAGCCAATGTGCTCCGTTTCAAGCAGGATCCTTGCAGTCTTACCTCTGGCCTGCTGTGATGGCGATAGGAGAGGGGCCATTGGGCGGACGTGGCTCCTCACATGTTCTCATTTCTACCTCCACCTTATCCAGGAACTGCACAAAAGAAGAAATAGAGCAAGGAAAAAAGAAATGTGTGCAAATATGTATTCCAGATAGATAACAAAAACAGTCACTAGAGGAATCAATGGAATAAAATGAGACAAATGATGCAGAAAAGTACTGCAAGACAGAAGCAAATTCTTACCAGACAGATGGGGCTTGTTTTTAATTTGGTCCATTGTATCTGCAAAGAAGACCAAGTCAGTCAAGGTTGTGTAACAAAAATAAATACCCCACAGAATTCTGCACTATTTTACATTCAGTTAACCCAAAGGACACGCGAAACAAAAATGATGTAAACAAGCAAGGCGACACTGTGTGTGTGCGCGCGTGTGTATGTATATCTATCTATATGTCTGTCTGTCTGTCTATCGCTCTTTTTTTTGCAGACTTCTGACTTTGTCTGGCCTGGTCCTGCCTGCAGACCAGTGGTTGGGGATCACTATTGATTTGTATGTATTTTGACAAGAGCTAAAAATGTGATTCCAAATATCAGAACTCATATAGGGTATGCAAAAATAAAACGGCTACTTGGACTTTTTTATACTCTGCTGTGTACAACCAGGTCATCATTGAACATTAAATCTGTTCCCACACCCTAACCTGATAAACGTTAAAAAAAATCACTTCAAATGACTTCTACTGAGCGTATTTTACAAAGATTCCACCGCAAATAGCTATATTTTACATTTTAAGACTCGCGCTGAATATTCAGGAAGTCTTGTTTTTGAGTTGGTGACGATACCTACCGTGACGTCATGTCTGGAACGCCCCTGACCGAGAAAGCGACACACAATGCATTTTTGGGTATTTTGTTTGGTCGGAAATCTTCGTGTTGATCCGTGCTGGTGGCGAAATTAGAAGGAAAACACATAAATAACGCGATGGGGAATCGTTGTGTGTTGCACCAAGACTACTATTTGATACCAGCTGACACAAATTCCCAGCAGACAAATCATCCCATTTCCAATGGAGCATGGGCGCCATATGGACCATGGGCACCTCAAAATGACACGGAAGGACTTCTTTCATCGATTGCAAACATTTATGCTTTCCTCTTCAGAACTATTTGAATCATATTCATAACTGGATGAGTAACAAGAAAGCAACTTCTCCGAATCTGAAGCCATTGTTATGATTCTCGAGCAAGGCAAGACGTCATTGCGTGATGTCACGAACAAGGGGGCAGGACCTTCTGAAACTGAAACTTTCTGAGGTCATTTTGAAGTAGTTTTGGGACACTTTAAGTCATTTTTATTGGTGTTTTTCATTTGACTAAAATCAGCCTGCGTGTTTTGGGTATTTTAGATGCTATAAAACGTCTTTCTGATGTCAGTCA